>NC_056733.1:1446982097-1447009597 GCF_019279795.1 Protopterus annectens
TAGGCCCGCCCCGTGGAAGTAATTAATATTCCTATGTGAGCATAGCAGGCGCCCATACCTCCCAAACCTAAAGAGCACATCTACTGGATAGTCCGTAAACCATTGGGGGAACACATAGGGACTATATCAGTGCCCTGTACCCGATTATCATGGACGTCTGTGATTATGAATCAGACTCTAACACAGTCCTAACTAAACCCTTTCAGAACTAGTGATATTAGGTGGACAGGTGGCGCAATACACGTAATGACTATTGACAACATGAATGAGTCATAAACAGCATGTACCTCGACAAATTTGAATGAATACATATGCCCTGTGACTGTCAGTGTGTCAGGTTACTAGAACCAGTCATCTAAATGTGTCCCTGAGGGTGTTATGCAGTGTCCCTGATACAGTGTTCATTCTCCCCCATTCATATGTGAGGTCTGCTAGTGACAGAAAGCGCATATTCCGCCGACCACCTTAGGTAGATGATAGCATGAAAGTTTGGGGTTACCACCTGTTCACCTTTGTGAGGGAAACTACCCTCTGGGCAGTTGTGTCCTGCAAAATGAATGTTATTATGGCACATGGCCTGTGATTTCGGGCAAGGAATCCATATATTGTCTGTAGTGGTTGCATAAAACGATTTTGTATCTGAAACACCTAGATGTTATAGAAAACAGTATTAGCAACTATAATGCTACAAGAATAACCTTTACTTATGCAAACCGGTGAAGTAGTCAATTTTCTACTGGCTGTGGGTATGTGTTGCCTAGCCAAATCTGACATCTCCACGTATAGTTCCTATAGGGCTGCCACCTTTACAAATGGCCAAAGTGGGACCTGATCCATAGAAATGTCAGACGTACCAGGTCAGAACATACCTACAGCTGTGCATAGTACAGAAATATACGTATTAGCACAAATCAAAGCTTAGTCTAGCAGCAGTCAAGTTGCTTATGCTACTTCACATAACATATAGAAGTGTCATTTATACAATAACCGGTGCATGCAACTATTAGAGAAACGTAGAATATAATATTGTCCTGTAATCAGGACATTTGCTATGCCTAGATTATTCTTGCATGACACATACGCCTAATGAGGGACTGCCCCACGCAAAGTGGGAAAGGTGTTAATCCTAAAGTCTCACTTCGGCCAATTTAAAAGGTGGAAAACCTACAATAGGTATGCGGTAGCATGACCTGGCAGACAGATGTGGTTCCCAAAACACATTTACTTGTCTGGATTGCAGAGTATCAGTTCCTATGTATCAGCCAGATGGGAGCAGATTGTATGAGGAACACGCATATAATATGATTAACTCAATGGACAGGCTGCCGATTCTGTACAGTCGAATGCCATGCCGTCGCCTAATGGTCAGCCATACCCGATACTGTAATCATGTAGTCCGATGTAATAGGCATCACAAGGGATTGTGCCCACCCAGCGTGAGTGACAAATGCAAGCACCAATGTCAGTGCACGTCCAAGTGAGGGAGCGAGCGGGTGTAAGCATGTTTGGCTACCAGTATGCGAGTATTGCACTGTTAAAGAAATGTGGAGTCTAAACAAGTATAAGAAGCTGTAACCAGAGGTCAGCAGTGCTTAACAATGCGCAAACCCACGCACAACTGCTCCCAACTGCTGCAATGTGCCTTACTCACTCCGTATCCAATGGCCTTGTTCTGGCTGCAAACAAAGAACCGTCCTTTGCAAGTGTTGGCAGCAACACCCTGCGCACACAGCTAATCTGAATTACCAATACACCATGGCATATATACAGACAATAGACAGTACCACACACATACCATACAGCATCGTCATCCAACAGTATAGCAATGTACTGGCAGATATGTCCGGACCACTGGTGTTTGCAGACCTGGCCGTCATATGTTTAAGGGCGTGAGTATGCCCAGTATGACCATTACGCATGTTGTCGACTGACATTACCGTCATACCTTCATGTGTTTTAGCATGCCCAGTATGGTCAACTGGATCACATGTGTTACAGACCCCTGCGTTGTACACTGACAGGTCGCATGCTGTGTCTGCAGGGTATCCATCAGTCATGTGGCATTGACTGTTGCTACATTTCTGCACAGCATGGGGTGGCATCCAACTGTATCCACATTCCTACACAGCACCGGGGGGGGTGCACATGACTGTTACATGTGTACATTGGAAGGGGGGCACAGCTGACAGTTGTACACTTTTGCTACTACTGTACTGGTATGTCAGGTGCTCCATTTCAGTGTGTGGACCTACCTAATGTGCTGGCTAGAGGCATACCAGTGTACTTCAGATCCTAGCTTTAATTACCAACATATTGGTTTCAGACGTCCTAGCCTTCACAACCTACATCCAACTGCCTGGCCTGCTGTAGTCTGTCTGTATGTGTCTGTGGGGGGAGGGGTGGGGTCATCCATTGGGCATATTCAGAGGCCATTGTATAGCATTTGTCTGTACTGGTCTACACCTGTCCAGCTGGTTGAGACTTGTGTGGGCTATATGTACCCACATGATGTTCAGCCCATAACCTGCAGAGGGTTAGGACACCCTGTGTACTACTGGCTACTATTGTGACCCCGGTATGTGCTACAGATATCATGGTGCCACTATGGACATGTACTGTCCACTGCCCTAACATTAGGCCACCAAATTCCCTTGCATGCTCACATCCATACCATAGCTACAGGTAAAAACATATTCTAGTACAACTGCCAACTGGTAGGTTGATTGACTTACCTTGAGGGTGTGCCAGACCTGAGGATGGTGCTGGAGGGCTGCCTATGTCGGATGCACACAGTGTACATCCTATACATGGCTGAGCACAGGTAGTGTTATGTTTGGCATCCCTTTTACTGTCTGTGCGAGTCAGAGAGGGTGAAATTCCTTAGGTACCTACTGTGTCAGTGTATATGCTATGCGTTGCCTCTTTGCCAAGGGCAGGTCATACTGGGAATGCCTCCTTCCGCCTATTAGGTCCAGCTCAGGTAGTTCCTCCTCCGAGTCACACTGTGCCTGTACAGGCCTTGGCATTGGTGGGGGGCTGTGTGGCCCTGCCCCATGCTGTTCCTGCTGCAACTGTTTCCGCAGGATCATATTATGTAGCATAGCACATACCATAACAATTTGGGTGCATGTAGCTGGTGAATACTGCAAGGCTCCACTGGATGTGTCCAGACACCGAAACCATGACCTGAGCATCCCAAACACATGCTCAATTATATGTCTTGCCTGTGCGTGTGCCTCATTATGGCATAGTTGCTCAGGTGTGTGTGTATTGCTGATGGGTGTCATCAGCCACGGGTCCAGTGGTTACCCATCATCCCCCACTAGGTGACTGTAGGGGATGTCCATATTGGCAAAGGTGTGGTACAGCTGTGTCAGATGCCATATATCGGAATCGTCATAGCTTCCAGGGCAGCCAGCACACACATTCAGTATTCACATATGACCTGGCAGTTGATGGAGGGGATGCCCCTGCGGTTTATGTAGGCCCTATTCTGCTCACTGGGTGGTGCTTTGATGCATACGTGCATGCAGGCTATAGCACACACTACCCCAGGGTAGTTGCCGTTTGGTGGAAAAGATGCATATTGCTGGTCAACACCTCACGTGTGTTGAGGACATGTACGTGCTCACTGGCATGTGGTGACATGACATCTAGGAATTGGTGCAATACTCTGGATGCAGATGCCTGTGAGATCCCCATGATATACCCAGTTGTGCTTTGGGAGGTACCTGTGGCTAGTATACCTAGGCCTACACATACCTTGGTATCCACTGGGATGGGTTTCCCTTGGCCTGTTTGATGTTTCAGGTGTAGCCGGCACAGCTCAACAATCTGCTGTAGGAGGTCTCTGTCCACCCCATAGCGTTTCCACTATCTCCAGCTCATGTAGCCCCTGTAGGTTACCCTGGGTCTGTAAAGTCTTCTCTGTCTCCTCACTGAGGGTTCCTCACCACCCTCAGCCTCCTGCACATGTTGGTCTATGTTGCCTGCTGCAGCCCTTCTTATTTGGTTGAATTGTTTCAAAAAATGTACCCGCATGTATACACTGGTGGTGTAGAGTGTGGAAAAAACCTGTGTGTATGGTGCTTGCTCACTTTATCGTAGTGTTCTGGGCCGGGCTATGCCAGTAATCTGCTGATTGTGCTAATTATCACCTGTTTGCGCAGCTTGTTCACCTTGACTACTCTCCTACTGCTGTTGTCCCTCCCAATTGCACTAGGCAGGTATAGACACACCACTAGCTTAGGTGTGCTAAGGCAGGAGCAATTCCGAGACACAGGGCCCTAATGTACATACAGTATGCCTGACAACCCCCCCCATGTTTTCACCTATATTCGAGTCCTGCACCCAGCTATCTATGCACATACACTCTTGGGATCTGCATCACACCCTGGGGATAAATGGGATCCACTATTTTCAACCTCATTTGCATAGTATTGTCATCTAATGCATAGTTACATGATCCATACTGAGCCTCTAAAATAATAACCACTGCTTACTGTCACGCAGATCCACACACAACTGGTTAAAAGCACCTTACTATCACTGTATTCGATGTCCCTTGTTCTTCCCAGCAACAGAATAACCGGTCTCTACATGACTCGAACCCAGGACCCTGCACACCACAGACAATGTGCTTTACCCACTAAGCCATGGCAGATATACATACGTCTGAGGTGATCACGTACAGATCATCCAGCAGTACAGGACATGTATTCCATCATGTAGATTTATGTGTGTTAATGTCCACACACACACACACACACACACATAGATATATATATATATATATATATATATATATATATATATATATATATATATACACACACACACACAAACAAACACACATATACATATACACACACATACGTAGATATAGAATATATATCACAACAGCGGACCACATGACACCAAAGCTTTAGACAAGAATGAAAAGGAAACCACATGTGCCTCCTGCATTATGTACTGGTGTTACTATCAAGGCAAGTGTGTTTTGTCGCGTCACACAGGTAAGACTGTATTAAGGGTAAGATTAGGGCTGCTGACATTTACTCACCAGACCTATTGGTGAATGTATGTGCATGTCTTGCCAACCCAGTCTGTTGGGTGATTGTGACATTTATGGACACTATATAGAAAAACAACAAATCACACTCAGCACATCCTGGAAATAACCACTCACAGATACCAACACATAGGATATGATTACCAAACACACACAGCTGTCATGCCTTGGCATAGAACACCTACCTGTTTATTTTATCACACTACAGCATTACACAGTTATAGAATGTGCTACTGAGATTACTGGAACACAGCATTCACAGAGGCATACTTCTAAGTGGGTGACATCATCAGCAATGGAAAAGATTCTGATAGGGATTGTATGGAGTGTGACCAGTCTAAAAGCCTTACTTGTTCCCAGGCAGATAGAAACACACACACATACAATTGTCATGGCTGGGATTAGAACATAGACCTAACTACCTTATTATATGACAGCATTACGCAGTTATAGAACGCGCTATTGAAATTACTGGATCGCAGTACTCCCAGAGGCATACTTCTTGGTGGGTGACATCATCAGCAATGGAAAAGACGCCGATAGGGATTGTGAGCAGTCTAAAAGCATTACTCTGTTCCCAGGCAGATAGAAAACACACACAATTGTCATGGCTGAGATTAGAACATAGACCAAACTACCTTATTACACTACAACATTATGCAGTTACAGAATGCGCTATTGAGATTACTGGATTACAGCACTCCCAGAGGCATACTTCTAGGTGGGTGACATCATCAGCAATGGAAAAGATGCCGATAGGTTTTGTATGGAGTGTGAGTTGTCTAAAAGCATTACTCTGTCTCCAGGCAGATAGAAACACACACAATTGGCATGGCTGGGATTAGAACATAGACCTAACTACCTTATTACACTACAGCATTACACAGCTACGGAACACACTACTGAGATTACTGGATCACAACACTCCCAGAGGCATACTTCTAGGTGGGTGACATCATCAGCAATGGAAAAGATGTTGATAGGGATTGTATGGAGTGTGAGCAGTCTAAAAGCATTACTCTGTCCCAAGGCAGATAGAAATACACACACTCACACACACAATTGTCATGGGTGGTATTAGGACATAGACCTAACTACCTTATCACACTACAGCATTACACAGTTACAGAATGCGCTACCGAGAATACTGGATCACAGCACTCCCAGAGGCATACTTCTAGGTGGGTGACATCATCAGCAATGGAAAAGATGCCGATAGGGATTATATGGAGTGTGAGCAGTCTAAAAGCTTTACTCTGTCCCCAGGCAGATAGAAACACACACACATACAATTGGCATTGCTAGGATTAGAACATAGACTTAACTACCTTATCACACTACAGCATTATGCAGTTGCAGAACATGCTACCAAGATTATTGGATCACAGCACACCCAGAGGCATACTTTTAGGTGGGTGACATCATCAGCAATGGAAAGGATGCTGATAGGGATTGTATGGATAGTGAGCAGTCTAAAAGCATTACTCTGTCCCCAGGCAGATGGAAACACACACACAATCAGCATGGCTGGGATTATAACATAGACCTAACTACCTTATCACACTACATCATTATGCAGTTACAGAACGCGCTACCAAGATTACTCGATCACAGCACTCCCAGAGGCATACTTCTAGGTGGATGACATCATCAGCAATGGAAAAGACGCCGATAGGGATTGTATAGACAGTGCGCAGTCTAAAAGCATTACTCTGTCCCCAGGCAGATGGAAACACACAGACAATTGACATGGGTGGGATTAGAACATAGACCTAACTACCTTATCATACTACAGCATTACACAGTTACAGAATATGCTACCAAGACTATTGGATCGCAGCACTCCCAGAGGCATACTTCTAGGTGGGTGACATCATCAGCAATGGAAAAGACACCACTAGGAATTGTATGGAGTGTGAGCAGTCTAAAAGCATATTACTGTCCCTGGGCAGATGGAGACAAACACACGCCAGTGGTGTGATCAGGACAACTGCCTATCTACGGACCACTATTACAACACTACATAGATACGAGACATGCCATAGACACTACACCTTTCAAGACAGTCAATATGAGCTTCTAGGAATGCGGAGATCGACATGGATGCTGGCAGCTACGATGTACATACCTCTGAACCAGTGTATTCAATGTAGGAATCCATCCTGAAGTGGGGTATGGCCCTCTGTTATCTGGATGACCACTATCGCTAAACAGGATTACAATGGCCATGGCCATACACATAGAGGCACATAACCGACACAAGGTGTCACTGGGCATGCTCACACACTTAGTAGCACACGTCCGTTTGGAATGCACTATGTGTCCATCTACACAACAGCATACTGGGCATGCTCACACACTTAGTAGCAAAGGACTGTTTTGTATGCACTCTGATTCTAAACATGGAAGGGCACAGTGTGTCGATAGTTGTCATTATTAGTATGAACGCTGCATTACATATATCTGACACCAGTCTTCTACACAATGTCTGCTGCTGTCCATCACCGTAGATGTACCAATCTAAATCTGGCACACTAATACCACCCATGATGATGTCCTGCCAGAAGTGGCTACGTCACCCATGTAGTACCATTCATAGATGAATGTCCTGAGACCAGGTTAACACCCTGACACCTAGAGGACAACTGCATTGTATGTGTATGCTAAACAGTGCTAGATGTGTAGAGTTCGTAATCACAGTTGCCAATCTAGATCCAACAATGGGGAATACTGACATCTGTGCAGTGAGGAACACCTGGCTGAAGGCTCAGTTGTGCACAATAGCAGTACCACCGTATACCTCAGATACAGACATGTGGGCCATAACACCATTACGGACTGCTCCAGGTGGTGGTGACCCCACGTATATGAAAGCCACTCACATGTACTGACCAGTACACCCTCAAAAGCCATCACAGATGTGTCACGTGCAGATCACAGTGTCAAAAGCCGCATTCTAGGATGTAGCCCTCAGACATCACCATGTCCTTGGACCAGCAACACACATCCATACATGTGGCAGAACATACATTAGTACAACACCATGTTACCCATGACCAGTGGACTGTACCTAGCTCTACAGCAACTGTGCAGACTACCCATGTACTGACACAGTTCCATCATGCGTTATGCAATGCAATGATACCACTGTTCATAACCAGGTCGGCTGTACACATAACAGGGGCCCTGGGTCATATACAGCTGTAACAGATAACTGTTGCTGTACACCAGTAAACACACTCATGTTTGGATATGACATACATGTACCTGCAGTGGATATGTACATGCCCCACACACACACACACACACACACACACACACACACACACACAAAACACATATGTACATAGCATAGCTGTTGCTGTCCTACATGCAGACAAGTGGCTACAGCAATTACACACATGCACATGGAAGGTAGGTCCATGGCTGTTGAATGCTAACAGTACATAAGGTGTGATAGCAATGTTGACTGAGTTAACATTCCCTCTGTACCGGTACCCATGACAACTATCATATCATACAACAGTCCATGTGTCATGTATGTCATCACATATGTCCACCAATTGCAATGCCTACAAATATGGCTAAATGACAGGAATGGAGGACCTACACACATGTACATGTAGTGGTGTGCATTCAGATCCATGCCTGTGCAGTAGCTGATGTTTGCAGTTTATCTGTGTCTTACTACAACATACAGTTGCAATGCAGCCCCATCATTGACACCTGTATATGGTGAAATACTGACAGTACGGTAAGATGTACATCAGGTATGGATGGATGTGTGTACATAAAGTAATGGGCCAACTTTGCAGATGGATGTTTGCTGAAGACAGCTCACAGGTGTGTCACAAGCCATCCTACCATAACATGTGCAAACACTAAGCTATGTTTCTGTTAATTGAAGGGGAAGGCATACAACCTACACATCAGTCAGGGTGTCACTGACTGTAAATCACTTGACACCTGTAACACTTAAGACCTCCCGTGTGCATATAGCAGCACAATTGCCAAAGGTAGCGTCGGTACACATTGTAATGCGGGCAATACTGCTGCATGTCTGTCATACGTATCATAAGATAGCAGGTGTTTGATTCTCAGTACTGCCATGTGTGTTTGCTTGTAAGTCCATATACACCATGTATGGTGGGGAATACATCCCAATTGTTACACACCCCTGTACACTGTTGTAGAGATCTGTACATACTGCAGTGTAGAAAGCAAGACATAGGCAGGGGTGGTGTGTGTATCACACACATGTGAGCTATCTGTATATACATGACATAGGTGCATTCAATTGTGGACTCCACAGTGTGTGTGTGTGTGTGTGTGTGTGTGTGTGTGTGTGTGTGTGTGTGTGTGTGTGTGTGTGTGTGTGTGTGTGTGTATGTATGTATGGCTGTCTGGTCCATGGAGTGAGGATGTATGCTACCATAGTGAACAGATAGGACCCTTAACCCCTCCAGGTGATGCAGTCTACTATCCTGTTGATGCTGTCGATCTTAGGCATTACTGAATACCTGTACATGTTCATTCTCTGTGTCGCCTCATGTGGGTGAACAATACTGTAATGGTGATTACCACATAGTCAGGGGTCCTCACCTCAACACTATCAAGTGTGTGTGTGTGTGTGTTACAGTGTCATTGACCCCGTGAGTGTGGGTGTGTTACTGTGTCTGAATACGTGTGTGTGTGTGTGTGTGTGTGTGTGTGTGTGTGTGTGTGTGTGTGTGTGTGTGTGTGTGTTCTCATCCTGTAATGTGAATGTGTATTACTGCTACACAGTGAGGCCTCATGCTGTCAACTGGCCTCTACCCTTGACATCAGCTAGACCGCTATGTAATCTCCCTTCACCATGTAACTGTACCTGTGATGTCACCCAGTATGGATGTCACGTCTCAAGCCACTGTAGCTTAGTACACTGCTCACATGCTCCTGGATCAGTAGATGTGTAGACATCTTTGGAATGTCAGCCTTTCTAACAGTGAGGTTGAAGCTACGTATAGCATGCTGGTATTGCCATACATGCCTGTGAGTAGTCCACATTTACACATGGGAAACTGCAAACACTGGTACTCAACGGCACATGCAATTAGACCTGAAGGAGTGAAGCAGGGCATCATTACCAACATGCTGTTACTGTTGTTACCAAGCCACATACTGTGAACAGAAAACAATGCATTCTAAACCTGTACTACATGGTATGTCTGCTACGTGTCAACAGTAGATAACAATTGTAATATACACGTATCTCCCTATTCTGTTCACCCTGTGCATCAGACCATATGAGCATGCCCCTGCACCGATGGTGTGGATGACAGGGATGCGGCACAGGCATCATCATATGCACAGGGTGATAATGTTTGCCAGAGGCCTAGGCTGCACCAGTGGATGACATCATGTGTGTGGGTTAGGGCCTGTGATCTAATTGGCCATGTGTGGTTGTTATGCATGTGAGTGTTGTGGTGCCCTACAGATGTTTCTGGTGTGTGTGTGTATGTGTGCACACAGTTCTGCCATGTGTCTGGCCTACACAGGGGTATTATTGAAAGCTCCAGATTGTACAGACCAGGATTTACAGCTCACGGTGTCCGTCCATGGCCACATGACCTGTGCCTGCCAGGGGTTGCATGGGCACTACCAGGCAGAGGTACAGATTGGGTACTGTCAGATGACACATGTCCACTGGATCCGTGTCCCCATTGGGACCGTCCAGGGCCACATCCATGTGGCCTGCTTTGTCCTGGGGTGGACAGGGCAGCACCAGCTGCACTGCTGCTGCTACCGCCACTATGAGACCGGGCATGTGAGGTAGCTCGTTCACATAGACCTGCACCAGGTGATGTAGCTGGCCTACATCCATGTGCCCTACGCCTCACTCCTACCAGATGTTCTAGCGCAGACAGCTCACACTCGTGAATTGTCATGTCATGGTCAAGGATTCCAACCATGTCACCCAATCGTCTGTCCAAAACTTCAGCAATCTGCTGTTGAGCATTTGCCAATGCCTGGATGTTGTCATTTAAAGAACAGATAGCAGCCCTCTGAAGCCTCTGCCCTTCTCTGTTCTGCCATTCAGCACGTGCCTGTGCCACCATTACTGTCTGAAACATGTGTCTGATGACACCAGCTGCTGTGCTCTCTCCTGCAGGGGCATGTTGGCCAGAGGTCCTTCTATGAGCAGCACTGGCCACATGCCTGTGTGGCACATCTGCAGTCATTTGACTGACACCATGGTGTGAATACACACCTTCCATAGCCACCACACGTTCCTGTTCCAAGCTACCACACGCTAACTGTCCTTCCTCTATGGCCACTGGTGATGGGGTATGTGTTGGCATGAGAACTGTGTGCGGGGATGAGGGGGATATAGGTGGAATGGCAACCAATGGCACAGATTCAGTCCCTGACAACCCTGTCTGTGCCTCAAGCATATGTTGATCATCACTGCTAGAGTCTGTGGGGACACTAACATCAGATGGACCGCAGGAGGGTAACGCACATACATCACTTGTGAAGGCAAACAAAGACTCTACATTACAATACAGACACACACACACACACACACACACACACACACACACACACACACACACACACACACACACACACACACACACACACACACACACACACACACACACACACACACACACACACACACACACACACACACACAGACACACACACACACACACACACACACAGACACACACACCATGCATGTGATTTGACAGAAGGCATGCAACATGCATGTGATACAGCAGACGGCATGTTGCTCAGACAATAATAGTGGTAGTTATCATACATCCCTGGGTTGCACACAACAGCAAGCATGTGTCATAGCAGAAGCCATGCATTTCACACAATCATGGTAGTAAGCATGCATCCCTGTGTTGCACCATGTGGACCAGCACAGGTTAACAGTACACATGGCTGATGTGAGGCATATGACCTTTCCATTAACATGTAGTATGACATGGAATCTGGTGACATGCGCATTGACATGCATACATGTTTGACACAATGGTGTCCTGACACATGTACAGCATTGTAATGGTGTCACATTGCAGTGTTGTCTGTACACCCTACAGATAGAATTCACTTTTAGCAGATGTGCATGACCATTGAAGGTTATTATGAGGCATCTATATGGCTATACAGTGTGAAGTAAAGACACAGTGCCATTGCATGGAATCATGAGGCGTCTCTATTGCTATACAGTTTGGATTACACACACAGTGCATAGCCACGACTGTGGTGCATACACAATGCATAAATACTGTGGATTGTGACCCACATTGCTGAGGTGTATACACACTAAACCATGATGTGTCATGTGTGATAGGTCACCAAAGGACATACGGATGACACCCCTGCACATCTGCTAACATATCTTAACTGCCTGGCAACCATGTCCACACATGGCAGACTTGTCAATACACCATGTTCCACATGACATTTGTGTACCACACACACAAGGTGCATGGCTGACAGTGATGTCCAACAGCAGCAAGGGAAATGTACTGTATCTGTGGCCTGATGTGGTTGTCTGTGTAAGTATGTGGATGCTGTACAGGTGACTACTGTCATGCTATGACACAGTCATGATGTTCAACACATCTTATGTGGACGAATTAAGTGATGCCTCCACAAGCTGTGCACAAGCTTGTAGGATGTCCAGTGTTCCACATCTGCAATATAACCATTCAACAAAGGCTATAGTTGGAGCATGTGTAGCCAATGTACAACAGGGTGTACACACAAACACATCACATCTACTGTGTGTTGCTACATGTCTCTGGCCATCCTCCATTGCCATGTGTGAAAATGTGTTGGCCAAATGGTTGTGATGGCCGTCTATCTCACATGTCTGTGTTGTCCCATATGACATACACCCATAGATGTCAGATACTCCACTGTCCATAGGGTTATGCAGACAAAGTGTTGTATGCTTGGTATGCGGGGTATGTTTTATGGGATAGTGAGACAATGTTGCAGCTGGACCACTACATGTCATGGACATGTCAGATGGCACATCACAATGTGTGCACTCATTGCAGGGGCATATTCCACAATGGTGAATCCTGTGGGCTGCCCATACTCCAGCTCACTGTGTAATACTGTTTGTGTACACCACATGTGTAGTTCTGATGTATAGTACATATTCCTACATTGAACAATACCTCCACCGTTGTATGCACAGCTGTCTACACATCTAGCAATGGCAGTTTCTGTGGTTTCATGTCGGTGTTTCATTTAGTTTGTAAGTATTGCACATGGGTAGCCAGTGTGATGGATTTAAGATGCAAGCTGTATATTGTGACTGGACCATACATTATATGTACATGTATTAACTGGCCACATGGTGAATAGATCTGTGCATTAACATGCCTGATACTTATAATTGTCTCACCTGCAATGGCCTGCTGTCTCTGCAGAATGCCAGAGGTACCTATATAGGGGTGGCACAGCAGTATGATCATTTTCCATGACTGTATGACAGCTACAGGGTGCATTGTGCATGTTAACACATTTGCCAGTACAATAGGATATACTGTGGAGTATGCACTTGTGTGCATACACAGGGTAGCATACTATAGTATGCGGCATGTGTGTATACATGCCTTGCATATGATGTTACATTACATATTGTACAGTGACACATGCAACTAAATGGGATATAATAGTTATATGTGCAGTAGTGACTTACCAGGCAACTCCAGGCTCGGTGGTTGAGAGACACCCACCTCCACAATGGCAGCTAAGGTTTGTGGATGCTGTTCTGATGGTGTCCCCAGGTTGGCCAGTAGATCCTCAGTACGTGTGAGTGGGGGATGGATTGGTGGCCCACCACCTGTTGCACCTTGTTCCTGGCGATTGCATTTGCACACTGTTTCGCATGTCTGATCAGGTCCATGCAGTGTCTGTGCACCTGCTGGTATGTGCGGTTATGGCCACCCACATCATTAACCCTCCTGCGAAGTTCCTGCCACAGGTCATCACGCTGCTGTGCATGCTGTGGCCCATGGCTAAACATGACATCATTGTTGTCTTGGAGGTAAGGTATAATGGCCTCATCCTCCAAGTGGCTATAAGCTGGGAGCCTTGCTCGAGGCATATCTGGAAGACATAATGATGGAGACAGGTCACAGCATCTCAGAGATGCACAGAGATACAGCTGCACATACATGTGTATTACATTTAGTACATATGAACAGTTGTCTTTGCAAATCTTCATGACACTGACATGTTTGTGTCACACACATGTGACATCCAATGGGGATTGGATATTATCACCATATATGTGTGTCACCTGATTACATTGCTCATACCCCATGTGAATGCTGCCTTGATGTGGGCATGTCTGTTTGCCTGTACTGGTATTCTTACCTATCAGCACATGCCTGGATGTGTCCACATTAATGCTGTTGACCTTGATGCTGTGTATATGTCACATATCAACACATACATTGCCTTAACGGAGATGACCTGTGACAATGCAGACATGCATATGGAAACCTTTACATGCATGTGTTTTGCCATATACATCTACACGGCACTGTACAGCAGTTCAACATCCTGCCACGTATCGCCTGTGTTGCACATGTGATACACATGGGACAATGGCTAGCTGGATGGGATTTGCAGGGATTGTTATCAACTATAGCATGTATGGCCAAGGTCATGTAGTAGTGTGTATGCCCTGGGCCATGTATGAGCATAGGATGTAAGGTTTTCTAGCTGTATCTGATAGCCATGTTCCCGGCACCAGGTGAAGCAGTGCCACGTAACTGATCCAGATGGTTAATGATACATCTACCATGTGGTCATCACATCATGTCTGACAGAGATGAAATGTGCAGCTTTGCTGGACAGTGTTGCATAGTATGGCAGGAGTATGTAACGTGTATGGCACAATGATCTGTCCAGCATGTGGTGATCCTTGTACTAGGAAGGTGGCTGTCCATGATGTATGCATTTCAGATCAGGATATGTACGTGTAGCATGTCCAACATCACAGTGTTGGACATGCCTTTATGCAGGGTAGGCAGCATGCTACATAGTGGAGATGAGGATTGTGAAGGCTGGTGTCACCCATCCAAGCATGGGCAATACCCCTTAAAGGTGATATGTGATCTGATATTGGTCACTTGAGTGATGAGTATGGCTGTACAATGATCTCCATGCTCATGGATGGCACCCTGTCATGACTAGGGTTGCCTCTTATGACTACCTAACAGGCTTGGTGACATCACTAGCTCAGGGAGATAAACTGAACAGCACCATCCCTTACACACAGTGTCCATTATGTTGACCGCTGCCTAGGTGGTAGTTCATGGGTACAGGGTTATTAACCTAGTGGTGACAATGGAATATGCAGCTGTCATATTGTGCACATATGTCACGCACCTCACCCACAAAGCCCATTCTGTATGCTGTCCACAACACTGAGTCAGCTATTGCTCCTAGGTCATAGCCATTCACATACTTACATACGCAGATGCCTCCCATTTGTCTGTGTGGTATGGGCTACAATGAGGGAGAGTACAATGAATTAACCCTTTTTTACTGTAGCTGCCACTGGTGTGATATGCACATATCACTCAAACACCTTTTGTAGTGTTGGTTCTGTCAACAGGCCACTGGCAGAACACTCTTGCGACATACAAAGGTACATCTAGTATACTGAGTGTAAGTGGACACGGTATGGGTGATGATGTCCTATGACCTGTCACAGGTATGATATGCAGTGTGAAATCATCCGTACTGTCATCTACATCTGTACTGCTAACAACGTATACGTTGATTAAGGTTCATGGACTTTCAGACCAGACTGAGCAGGGTAATAGTGCAGTGCCTCCCATTATGAGTGGTGTCTCCACTTTGCGGGTTGTGATAATTGTTGGTGTGCACCATTCAGTGTTTTCACAGACTGACATGAAGCTGTGTTTTACATGATGTGTATGTGTAGAGAAAACTGTTTTGCCATATGTGTACGATACAACCAGGGATGTGGACAGGTCACATGCAGCCTGAGTGCACCTTGTACTATCATAGTTATGGGTACAGGGGCTCTGTAGTGTTCATGGATATGTGATTGTGTACCTGTTGGGGGGCAGTGCATTTATGCTATCGGACACCCTATATGTATTGCTTATTCATGCTCATCACTTGTTCAGAACATGTAAGCACATCATGAGCTACTAATTACTATAGCACTCAATCCTCCTAATTTCCTACAGGTAAACACTGTTTGTACTTACATTTCCAGCTTGCTTAGAGTAAAACAGCTATTGTACACACTTTCCTCACATATCTAGTGGGAAATAGTTAAATATTCAGGCATGTCCAAGTGTCAATTCCCAGTGTTATCGCCTGTCTATATGATGAATATGGGCATCATGAGGCAATATAGAAATTGTCTCGTGTACACAGTCAATGCTCCCCTCCTAACATACAACACTACAACCTGTGGGAGATGCACATATGTAGCCATGCTGGAGGTAAAGCTCTCTCTAACCCAGACTGAACCTGACAATCATGTGGGGATGTTAAACATTTGCACCACACCACACTCATCACATAGTCTCACTAGATCTCCCCACCACAGGCCACACATAGTAAGACTACAACATTTGCGGAGCCTCTCAATACTACTCTGTGTAGGCAACAGAGAACTCCAAAGCAGAAATGCAGGCAGCCCCCATCACCCAACACAACACCAATTACTTATAGCCCACAGACTCAGTGTGCCCATCAACTACAGCCAATAGGGTGATATAACATACCCAACACACTAGTCATAGGTGACTCTATAGGTGGTCACACTGATGTCCCACTCAGCAGGCTACACAAGGTGATAGTCACTTTCAGCTGGCTGTTGGGTAACAGGATCCGCAACATAACCTCTGCACTCAGGTCTCTCCTCAACAGGTACAATATGACTGTGTCATTCTCCATGTTAGTGTGAATGCCCTGAGATGTAACTTCCTGGACTACATGTACAGAGACATGGAATAGCTCTCCGATCTTGTAGCCCAGGCAGGTATCGCCCTAGACCTGAGAAGCATTCTGCATTCATCCAGACAGATAATGCAGTACAAGGACTGAATTATTCACTTCAACAGTTGGCGATGCTTCTGGTGTCATTCCAAGGGTATCCAGTATCTATCTGCTTTGAATGACATGGTTGAGAGAACACGATTCTTTGGCACAGATGGCCTGCACCTGTTGGCCCTGGGATTACGGATAATGTCTAAGGCTCTTGCTACTCCTATAGTGCTTGCTTTAGGCACGGTTCAAATAACATATTCACCACCATAACAGGAACAGGCAAGCAACACCTGAGGGTAATGCTACTCAATGCTTGACATCTTCATCTCAAACGCACTTACCCGAGGCACTCCTTGTAATGGACCACTTCAATATCTCTGCAGTGACTGGGACCTGCTTCTAGGCTCCTGGGAGCACCCCTGCACTAACAGGCTATTACTCAGACCACACCTTTCAGTCATGTAAAAAGGACCGGAACACCCACGGCGGAGGTGTATCCATATTTCCTAAGGATATACACACCTCAAGGCTGGTTGCTTAGCACAATGCATCAGAGGTAATCCAAGTGCAACTAACTGTGGCCATAACTGCTGTATAAGTTGTAGCTTGCTACAGATTCCACACCATACCCCATGGCTAACGGTCCTCACTTCTTTGTGTACTGGAAAGAAGGGTTCAAACAGAAACTACTGATGTGCGACTGACACTACCCCACCAGTTACTGGGATACCTACTAATGTACTGACACATTAGGCCAATGCTTTCTGGGATTCATAACCTCCAATCGGCTGGATCAACCTATCCACACCACCACCAGGGCCAACAATATCCTAGACCTGAACATTACCAACATGTGTGACTGGTGTTCCACACCTGGGGTTATCTCCTCGTTGGTCAGATCCGAACGTATGCTAATCACCCTTGTTATCCACATCCCGGCACCACACCCTTTATGGAAAACACAGTACAATATTTCTACAAAGCCAAGTTCAGGCTTCTTATGACAACAGTAGTAAACATCATGACACCCGTGCAGATGGACAATATAGTTACAACCACTGAATCATACACAACTGCACTTAATTAGCACTTACACGATTGCATGGATCATGCTATCCCAAACAGAGCCATGATGGTACCTACCAGAAAATGGACGCCACTCTGGGGGTCCACTGCCATGGACATAATGTACAACAGAATGAGGAGACTGTTGCAAAGTAGAGTACAATCCCATGAGTGGAGCAGTTCCCTGGTCAGCCTCAGTAGAAATATGAGAACCCTTATCACATCCTCCAAAGCTAGCTATGTAAACATTACTGCGACTCATTTCAAGGACTACCACAAAGCGTTCTAGAGGTATGTCACTACTCTCAATGGTGATACCCACATCTGCTCTGACATACAGCGGTTAGGCATGAACATTACAGAACCGACTGATATTGGCAAAATCATGGCAGATAGGTTCAGTGCTAACTTTACACCCCTCTCAAACCCTACAGGGCCCAAATCTATACAGGAACAATGCAGAGTCCCTGTGGTCACAACTACACAGTTCCAAGCTGCACTCTCTAAAGCCAGGAACACAGAATCCATGTGACCGTACAACATCCCAGGCTGCGATTTACACAAACTTCAGAACGAAATGGCTCCCCACTTGGGCACCAAATTCACTAATAGCCTTGCATCAAGCCTTGTGGCCCCTAAATGGTGCACAGCAACATTTATCACACTCCACAAAGGTGGTGCCACAATCAACCAGAGGGATTATTGCCCTATACGCCTGACTAGACTGTTCTGCAAGGCTATGGAGCACATCATCATGGATCTCATTCACATTGGCGGCCTCCAAACATTTTATCCCACCCAGTTTGGATTTGTTAGGGCCAGGCCATGACTCCTAAACCTGGTGGAGTCCTTTGAGACAGTTACCAAGGCAGTAGATGAGGGTAAGGAGGTCCACACAGCCTACCTTGTCCTCTCAATGGCTTTCAACACCGTTCCCTATTCTGGTATTGTCAACATACACATCCACCTGCACATCAACCCCTACATCACGAGATGTTATGCAAAGTGGCTCATGGACAGGACCCACACAGTGAGGGTCACATACCCTAGTTCCTGCTGTAAATCAGTTACAATTGGCGTCCCCCAGTCCTCGGTCATAGGGCCTCTCATGTTCGGTATATGCTTCCCGAGGTACAGGCTAGCACAAAAGGACTTACCCTGAATAGGTTTGCAGACGACTGCAAACTAGGGGCCATGATTGATTCACCAGCTGATACAGACACCCTCCATAAGGGTGTCACTGGGACGGATACCTGGTGTCAATAACATGGCCTCAAGCTGCATGCCACAAGGTGCATAGACATCCCCTTTGGATTACACCAATCACCCACTGACTATCACATAGGTGGTAATCCCCTACATACATAAGACATAATAAGGGACCTTAGAACACAAGTAGATAGCACCCACTCCTTTGATAACCATATTGCCAAGGTGGCGTGGATATCCTTCTACGTGGCCACCCTAATCTCTAATGGGTTTGTAGCCAGAACAAAGGCAGCCATTCTACCTCTCTACTCATGACTTATGAAACAGGTTAAAGGGTACAACACCCCATTTGGGATGTACCTTATGGGACAACAGCAACGGCTTTAAATACCACAACATTAACACACCAAGAGGATTACTGACCTCCAAAGGATGACGTATGCAGCCCATCTACAGAAACCCCAACTGTACTCATTTGCATACTGCATACTCAGAGGTGATCTCTGCTGAACATACAAGGCCCATGCCCAAAACAATATTTATGGATATGCTCCACATAAGCAAAAGCCACTGAGAGCCACATGCTCTGGGATATGTACCTAAATGCAACGATGACTAGGATGTGCTGGAGGGATACATTCCTGAACCGGACACTCACCATGCTTTGGAACATGATTCCTATGTACATCAGGCAGGAACCCTCACTAGCACTCTTCAAGAGATACCTCGATGGGTGGATGGGAGACAGACATGTACGCCAGGGATCACTGCAGTGGCTCTTCTGTACACAGGTGCAGGAAACAAATGGCTCTGCTGTTCACAGGCACAGGACACTAACATAGGGAGGTGCCGCAAGTGAAAACACTGTAGTTAGGCTTATGAATGGACTTGGCCTGACAGCATAGTACCTAACTATGAACCTATGAAGCTATTACATGTCCTTTGTGCATGGATAATTGACTAGCTCTTCCATTTCAATTAGCTATCATGCTGATACACTGTCTGCTGAGTACAAGTCATATGTATCCTGTTATTGTGTATTGTACATGCCAATAGACATACCTGATGTTTGCATAATATAACAGTAATGCTATGTAAAATGTTAGACATATCTACCTACAATACTGTACATTTCACATTTTTGCAACAATATCCCATAATGCAAATCATAATTGCACAGTAAGACCACCTTAGACATGTTATTCTCAGTTATACGCCCATACATATGCCTACTGTTACAGTATATCAACATATACTCTCCCTTGTTATGGCACGTACTTGTTGGACAAACCCTGCCACTGACAGCAGCTGGAGTGGAATTGTTGTGTTTAAAGTCCTTATGTAGCATCCCTTGTGGTGTATGAGGTGTTTACCTTGTGGCACACAGTAGTACACACAATTTCTACAAGCATTACTATGCTCAACAATACATCACTACATAATATCTTTTCCCACTATATGCGTTACGTACACTTTCATTAATACAGAACAGGCACTACATACACTAACATACTGAGTGTTCTACATACCTTCTTAGTAGTCCAAGTTTACGATAATATCAGTCCGATTCCTTTTCTGTTTTAACGGTTTTCTTGTATGTACATACGGTTTGAATGTATGACAAGCCATCCTTTTATACATAGATACCAGTAACATGTGGTATCCTGCCACCAACTGGTGTTCTGGAGTAGATGATTAGATGCACATCAGCTGTGCAGCTACTCCATTAGCCAATTACATGGCAACAGTGAGGTATAATTGGATACTCCACTTGGGCATTGTCCCTTTGCCCTACCTTCGAGGAAGACGGCCTGGATGTGTTGTTTGTGATGAATTGCAACAGCTATATGGAGAGACACAGAGATATTTTAACTTCATGTCCCTGGTGGATTGTGTGTAATGGCTAGAGGATGTAGTTCTACATGTGAGTGTAGCTGTTATATCAACCATCTGATAAGGGACGATTGCAAAAAAAACCTGTAACATCTGCGTCTATTCCATTGTACAACAGCAATGATTTCACATAGGGCCATTACAGTGTGTCTCTCACAAGGTATGTTAAGGGTTCTGCAGGTGTCATAGAGTGAGGGATGTTTGTGATTTTATTACAGTCGGTATTGCAATTGTTTTGGGTGTGTGGGCGATGTAGGTGGGTGTACATAGCAGATGAAGGTGTGTAGGAACTGCATTTATACATATTCCATATGTGTGTGAGGGCTCCTTTCCTAATTGAAGACCTATCATTTAGTAGACTAATACTATGGTTATTGCAGGCTTATTCATTAAGCCATTGTTAACTGGTTCCTATATAGCATGCAGGTGATGTTGGTCCTTCAATCTCTTCGGAAATACATTGGTATGTAATGAAATGCTGCTACATGAAAGCTGTCTCGTGTATTTCTGTCACAGATATTTGCACTCATTGGAGTTGTGTTGGTGACTGAACCTCTTTGGCTTGGGTTGCCACCTTTTCAAATGGCCATAGTGGGACATTTGCAGAACACACATCAGAGTTTAGAGGCCGACACATACCCACGGTCAGTACAAAGCATAGAACTTTACATATATGCCTATATAAAAGCTTATATTCTCTTTTCTCAAGGAAACTCAAATTACTATCAGGACAATGTAGTCAAATGCTGGTCTAGTGTTCAAAATGATCTCAACAGATGGGCTAAGCTTAAGCTTCCTTTCCTGGCCAGAACTGCAATCATTAAAATGAACATTCTTCCTAGATTCCTATACTTATTTAACGCAACCACCAGCATTTTGCATAACAATTTTTTTAAAAATATTATATCTACTCTTTCAAAATTCATATGGGCCCACAAATCAGTTAGAATTAGCTATACAAAACTTATCTATCCTAAGGAACAAGGAGGTCTTGTCCTACCTGATTTTAAAACCTACTATGAGATAATTAATGGAAGTAGAATCTTTAATATAGCCTCATATCATAAGGTCCACTCCCCGTGGGCCCCGGCATGGGTTGTTCTGTATAATAACTACATTAAAACATTGAACTTTAACCCCACGGCACTCCCATTCCTAAATGAAGCAAACATAGGCATGCTTAAGTGAACAAAAGGTTTAGTATATAGCATAAGGTCCCTCCAGACCCTTTTTAACTCTTTGAACTTGATTCACTCGTATAATACTCTACAACCACTCCATCTTAACCCTAATCTTAGATTGAATGGGCGCATGTTAAACCTGGAGCAATACCCCCTTCTCCTGAGCACCTCTATTTCTGATCTCTTCCCTTTCAGACATCAAGCACTTTCTAGTCTAAGAACTAATCTGAATTTACCTAAAAGTTATATGATTATTTTACGACAAATTAGAGATCTGGTACGTAGTTATCTGGAACACCCCTTGGTATCCGACAATGATATCTCAACTTGTAAAACATTAAAGAAACTCCTTCTCATGAGGAAAAACATAACCTCAAATTCCTACAAGGTTATTATGTCACTTAAATCCCAGAACGTACTCATCTTTTCCAATTATTGGCCAAAAATTAACTCTTCTGTTAATCAGAGTCTAATCTCTAAGGCTATAAGATTAAGCTCTAAATATATACCTTTTAAAAAGCTGAAATATACTCAGCTGATGATAATCAACAATGCGTACTTTACTCCTGACGTCCTTAGTAAAATCTTTCCCAATCAATCCCCTAAATGCCAGTTCTGCCCTAACCAAACTGATGATATTCTCCATATTTTTTGGAGTTGCAAATGTTCCTACAAGCTATGGTGTGCTTTGAGAGTGATACTTGAGAAAATTGGTTATGAAAAATCTAGCCTTTCATGGGAATTTACCATCCTTCATATTTCACCTCCTGGTCTATCTGAGCGGAATTATAAAGTTCTGATCCCTATCTTTATGTTAATTAAATATATTTTTTTAAACTGGAAGAACAGACACTCTCTTTCTTGGGGAGCCTTTAAAGCTCTAGCCATTAAACACCTCAAAGCTCATAAATATTTGTTCCACAATATTAAGCATAAGCCAATTATCAAAGAATTTTGGGGAATTCTATTTGATCATATATTAAAATGACTACACTTCTTATGTAGGTACCATTAGATTCTACTTTGATATTCATGATGTATGTATCTTGTTTTTGGGCAATGTATTATTGTATATAGTTTTTGTTGGATTTGCATGTTCTTACTATGTACATAATTAGTGGTATTGAAAGGTTTTTTTTTTTGTTATGTGCATAAATGTGATTATTGAAAATATTAAATAAAGAGAATTTAAAAAAAAAATAAAAGCTTATATTCTCGTAGCGGCTTACTTGCTTATCCTGTTTCTTGTTACATGTAGGTATGTTAGATACAGATGACTATTTTATGCAACCATTACATTAACTATGGAACATGCAGAACGTCTCGAGATTGTAGGACATTAGTATTTGTACTCATTTTGGTCAGGACACTACCGCACATAGAGGGACTGCCCCTCGCAAGATGGGACAGGTGGTAACCCTATGTTTAGCTCATGTCCATAGCACATATTTGTAATAGTGTATTATAGCAATAACCCATGCCTGGGTGTGGGTAATGGTGAATTTACCCGTGGTTGGTGTGGTTTGTTCATGAGAACAAAGCCCGAGTGGCCAAACAAAGACAACCGTGGGTAAATCCAGAATTACCCACACCCAGACGTGGGTTATTGCTATAATATAGTCTCCATATCCTTTGCTCATAACGTTCGGTCGTGGTGGAATTTGTGATTGCTATGGTCCATGTTGTGCACATATTTGAAGACTTCAACTGCTGTATACGGCATTCCCATGGATTCAGGAGCGCACACACTTCCAACAACCACATTACTGTTCACAGACTCCCAAACCCCACAATACCGAACAGTCACACTCGCAACAGTCAAACTCCCGGAACTAACACAAACACAGAAAACACACACGCACACACAGACACACTGCTACCCATCACATCCAAATAAACCATCCTACACTACATATGGCCAGGTGGCCATGCCCCATACACACCCCATGTGGGTGGCTGCGCCCCCCACACCACACCTACTGTAATAATCTACCTCCGAGATAGCACAGACACACAAAGCAAACACACACACACACACACACACATACACACACACACACACATTACAGTCCCACAGAAACACACACCGCACTCAGAACACACACTTACACACACTACAGCAATCAGAAACACACTTAAACTAGTACCTACCTGGACCACAGCACCAGAAGCAATAACTAAATGTCCCTTAACATCGTGATAATAGTACTCACGGTTCTAGTGTTCCGGTACTATGGTCTTTTGGTCTTTAAGCCTTGTGATTACGTGTGTTGGTATGAAAAGCATTCGGTATTTGGTAGTATCCTATTTGTATGTACCTCCATGGTTGTGTACATGTTGTTAAACTATCTATATATTTGCATATATATATATATATATATATATATATAGCCGTATATATCAACATATATCTCTCTATTACCCTTTCTATCTCTATACTATATATATATATATATATAGAGAGAGAGAGAGAGAGGGAGGGAGAACACACCCCTTTCGTTGGATACATGGCGGTGTATACTATTTCCCGAACTCCGCACTTTTGTGTTTTAACCTGTCACAATATACACCTGCCATTGATACATCTCAGGTAGCTTAGTGGTAGGTGATTGTGCACATGGTTGCGTGTTCTACTCCTGGCAGTGGTCATTTTACCTCTCAGAGCAGGCACTATTAGTACAAGGGTGAATAACTCATATTTCAGCTGTTCTGGCCAGCTTTGACCGTGATCTGTGCGATATTCAGCAAAGCTTAGACCTGTTTTGCGCATATCCATGTAGTCATGTTTAAACGATGCTTACCGGCACTTGCCGGTGCATAAACCCACTAACATGTGCTTAAACGTGCTCTAATGACCTGCATCTAACATCCATTATTCGGGACATCAGAATTACATAACAGCCCTTGCAGGTCGTGGAACTGGAAACATGCACGAGACAGTCAGTGGCTTTACCACTGGGGCATCTGGGATATGTACAAGTGTTGTGGTGTTTAGTATGTGGGCTGTACTACAGCTGTTCCTCCATACTGCAAACACATTTGTAACTCAGTAAGTTTAAATATGAATGATACCTATTAATGGTATGTCCAAGTGATGTTTAGTGGATGCGCTCCAGCTATGGGAATCCATGTCACAGTGAGCCACACACTGTAATGTGCTACACCTTGCCACAACCATATCTGGAGAATGCTGGGGTGACAGATACCTGTCATGGGTACTCCCCATGCTTTGGAACTACATCCCTGATTACATTATATGGAGCCCCTCATTAACACACCAGGGAATCCTTCCAGAGTGGGTGGGGAACAGTGGTTACACCCCAGGGATCCCACAATTGGCTCTGCTCCACAATGGGGTGGTGACAGCAGACACATTTTGGCTAGGCTGATGAATGGCCTCTGACAATCAGGCATGTACCTACCAATGTACCTAGGAACCTATACATACAGTATCAACACATGCTGTTAGCTTAATTTACTGTTCAGGTGTTGACTTACCTTGTACCAATAGCTATTGTGTGTGCAATAGTTGAGGGCTGCTATGTAGGATTCACATAGTAGACCACCTATACATGACAATTTACAGGTGGTTGTGTGTGTGTGCCATCCATTTTACTGTGTGTGCAGGTGGAGAAGTGTGTCAGTCCATAGGGGCCTACACTGTCAGTGTATGTGCTATACGTTCCCTCTTTGCCAAGGCATGGGCATATTGGATACACCTCCATCTGCCTACTGTGGTTAGAACAGGGTGTTTGTGGTCTGAATCCCTCTGTGCCTGTGATGCCCTTGGCAATTGTGGTGGGCTGTGAGGGCCTTCACCATTATGTCCCTGCTGCAGCTGTTTCTGCAGGATCATATTATGTAGCATGGCACATACTATGAAGATGTGGGCACACATGCCTGGAGAGTACTGCAAGGCTCCACCAGATATGTCCAAGCAACGTAACCATGATTTCAGCATCCCAAACACACACTCTATGATGATCCTGGTTTGTGCGTGTGCCTCATTATGGCGTTATTGCATGGGGGTGTGTGCATTTCTGATGGGAGTCATCATCCACGGCTCCAGTGCATAGCCAGCATCCCCCACAAGGTGGCCATATGGGATATCACCCCTGACAAATACCTGGTACAGCTGTGAGGCATGCCAGATGTGGGAGTCATGATAGCTTCCAGGGCTGCCAGCACACACATCCATGATAATGCCCTGGGCATTGCACACGACCTGGCAGTTGATGGAGTGGTATCCCTTGCAGTTTATGTAGTGCCTTCCATGCTCACCAGGTGGTGACTTGATATGTATGTGCATGCAGTCTATTGCACACAGTACCTCTGGGTAGTCTGCCACATGGTGGAAGAGACGCATATTGCTGGCCAACTTCTCCAGAGTTTGGGGGAAGTATATATGCTCATTGGCGTGTGGTAACATGGCATCCAGGAACTGGTGGAGTACCCTGGATGCTGATGCCCATGAGTTCCCCATGATATCTCCAGTTGGCCTTTGAAAGGTACCTGTGGCTAGTATTCTCAAGCTTACACATACCTTCATGTCCATTGGGATGGGTTCCCCTCTGTTGTTTCTGGATCTGAGGCATGGCTGGCACAGCTCAACAATTTGCTGTATGATGTCCCTGTCCACCCTGTAACGCTCTACTATCTCCAGATCATGTAGCCCCTGGTAGGTTACCCTTGGTCTGAACACTCTTCTCTTCCTACGAGGCCTGAGGTGGTTGTCAGCATCATCCTCCACACCACCTTCAGTCTCCAACACATGGTGATGAATCACAGCTATGGCAGCTCCCAACAAGTACATTGTAAAAGTTCTCCATCTGTTTACACCGATGGTGCAGTGTTTGGGAATACATGAGTGGGTGTGAGGTGCCTTCACACTTTATACTATTGTGCTTTGGACACTGATGACGTCATAGGGTGTGTATGTACAATCAGAGCTGCAGGGTATCTTACTTATGTGTTTAACAGCAGGTACTGCTATTGTGGTGCCTTTGGTGTTGTATTACATTTAG
>NC_056733.1:1447014597-1447132097 GCF_019279795.1 Protopterus annectens
ACATAAATATGATTAATTCACTGGACAGGCTGCTGATTCGGTACAGTCGAACTCCATGCCGTCGCCTAATGGGTAGCCATTCCCGATGCTGTAGTCATGTAGTCCAATGTGATAGGCATGACAAGGTGGGAGCAGATTGTAAGAGGAACACACAATTATGAGTGATTCACCGGACAGGCCGCTGATTCCATACATTCAAATGCCATGCAGTCACTTAATGGGCAGCCATTCCCAATACTGTAGTCAGGAGTGGCCTTAGGTCAACTAGTGCCCTAGGCAGAGGGCACAACGGCAGCCCCCACCACACCACCCAGTGCCCCCATACTGGTCTACCTACACCAAATAAGTACTGGTAAAGTGCACCCACTAAAACGGTGCCCTAGGCAGCTGCTTAGTTGGCCTATACCTAAGGCCGGCTATGACTGTAGTCATGTAGTCTGATGTGATAGGCATCACAAGGTATGTCTAAGAGGAACACATGAATATGAATGATTCTCCAGATAGGCCGCTGATTCCGTACAGACAAACACCATGCCATCACCTAATAGGCAGCCGTTTCCGATACTGTAATCATGTATTCTGATGTAATAGGCATCACAAGGTGAGAGCACATAGTATGAGGTACACACAAATATGATTGTGTCACTGGACAGGCCGCAGATTCCGTATAGTCGAACGGGATGCTGTCGCCTAATGGGTGGCCAGTCCCAATACTGGAGTCATGTAGTACAATGTAATAGGCATCACAAGGTAATAGTGTCATCCTCGCTCACACCCAGGGGTGTGAGTGACAGATGCAAGCACCAATGCCATTGCATTAGCAAGTGTGGGAATGAGTGGGTGTAAGTGTGCTTGGCTACCAGTATGCGAGTATTGCATTGATTAAGCAATGTAGAGGCTAATCGAGCATAAGAGGCTGTAACCAGAGGATATCATACAGCACAGTCATTCAACAGTATAGGAATGTATCCCATCATGTAGAAGTACATGTGAGTGTTTATGTCCAGCATATAGGTACATACATATATAGAGATGTATCAGGGACATGCCATGTGGCAACAAAGCATTACAAATGAATGAAACGGGAAACACCAGCGAAGCCTGTATTATGTAGTGGTGTTGCTCTATGTGATCACAAGACTCCCTCAGACAGACAATAGTTGTACATTGTCCGGATACATCACTCTGTGCATGTAATGTACATTAACACAACAGTACCTGTCCAATCATTATGTGTGAGCAGTACTCCTGCAATGTGCTGTGTGCAACATCATCATCATGATAAAGGTAAATGGGGTAACCATAGAGGGACCGGTAGTGTTGTGTACAATGGGGTCATCCTCCTCACGTTGACCTGAACCATGTATGAGTGATGTGCATACCATGACTGTGCACCTGAGGGACAGTGATGAGGATAATAGTAGTATGTTATGATGCATATTACAAGGGTTTTGTGTGTCCAGTAGACACATGTGTGTACTGGACAGCGATGTATAGGGCAGATGGTGTCCTAGGAGCCAAATGGTCTTATGTGTCCATAGGTGAGGGTCAGATGTTGGGGAAGGAGTGTAGGTATGGCTGTGGAGGATAGGTAGGAGCACAGAAATGACAGCATACAGGGTTGGTATATGACACATGTGGGGGGAGATACACCCTGGATGGGATGGGTTTTCAGCATTCAAAAGCCCATGGGAACAGTGGGACGGAGGTCTCCAGTCATGGGCAACTGCCACTGCACCTACACAGCTGCAAAGGAGGCAGTGCTGGGGGCTGTTCAGGAGGGGCAGCATCACCCTGTAAATGTGACACTCCGCCCTTGAACTGGCGTATCTGGCTTTGTAACCCCTTAGGGAGCCACCCACGCAACTTGTCCAGGACCGCACGACAGCAGATATGTACCTGTCTGGTCCCGTTCCCAAGGGGGACATGCTCCATCCTCAGTGTTGGCACTACCAGAAGGTTGATGTTAATGGCTGGGCCCCAGATGTGCTAGTGCCTGGTGCAATGCTCAGCTGAAGTAGGACAGGAGGATCTGCCGGGACCTACCAACTCATTCGGCTTATGGTGTTGCATTTTAAACCCACATATGGCTTAGTGATAGACAACAGCATACAGGATTACCTATGACAGTATGCATAGATATCACCAGCAACCCAAGAGATGGTATACATTTGCAGAGGGAGCACAACACATGCATATATACCGCATGGCAACTGTACAATGTGTAGTAGATGTGTGACCGCAGCTATGAACAGTTGCCCATCATTGGCTTGTCACTGGGAATCCCACACAGTGTCAGTTATACCACTGTCTCATGTGACATATGTCCAGTCAGGGATGCGATGGAAGTAACACATCCCTATCATCATGTACTGTCTGCAATCCCCACACCATGCTTCTGCTGTGCACAGAAGTGTGTTCAGTGTTTAACACAGGAAACAAATGGTTGTACACACTGACATGTTCACAGATGGTCCTACAGATGGGGTTCCCTCATTAACAGAGTACTGTCATGTCTGTACTTTAACATTCAGAATAGCCATTACCACACACATATTAAACAGGCAGTAGTCTCAATGCAGCATAGCTACACTTACATGCTATAGTTGTGTGGCACATCACCCTCCTATCATTAGGCTATTTCCCACTGGTGAAAATGATTGAGGTACATCCAGATATCATCTGTGATGCCGTGTCAGAACACCACATCCATGTACCACTTACAGCGACTATCATGGCCAGATAAAAACATGTTTTCCTAGATAGTGTACTATGTTTATCATGTGGATGGCTATGGGAACACCATCACAGCTGTACCACATTTAATCATCCTAGAGGAGGACTGCAATAGATGCAGAGGCCATCACCTGACCATTTCCATCTGTTACAATACACATGCTGCTGCTGTGCAGGTGTACACCTTCACATCCACCAGAAAGTGTGTGTGCGGGACAGGCAATGTACACCAGAGAAGGGCTTGGAGACTTAACCATAATCTTCCACATGCTGAATAGTACAGGGGCAAACTCCTGAATACTCATTACTATTACATGTGCAAGACGTTACTACATGTGCCACAGATGCGGCATGTTGCAGTGCTGTAAGAATATGTGTGTAGGTGAGTGAGTGCCATCCACAACAGATATAGTAGACATACATTAGGTGTGGCACACATGTCAGTCCACCTGAACGGATGCCATTGTCACCACAACCACACTCTAATGGACACGCATTGACACCTTTGCCAGGGTGGCAAATACACAATGTAACTACTAAGTTTGCCACACCACAGTAATGCATAGGACCACATGCAGCACAGGGGATATCTGGAGGTTCAATGGCCTAGGCCATGTGAAAGTGCTTGACAACTGTTGGTATGCCAATGAGGTTTATACTGGGAGTGACTGTGGTTGGGAGCATCACAACCCACATGCAAACACAGGGTGCCAGTACTATCATGCAGGTATGCATTGCTCCATGGGTGTGTAGTGTTTGGCTGTGCAAGACAGCTGCACAAGGCTGGGTGAGGGTTAATCCTTGCCACTGCATCACCCGACAATGGTGTGCAGTGCAGGGGTGTAGTGTCTGCAATGTCCCACACAGATGGGTACTGCAATATCTGGCCTGACATCCTGGTTACCAATGTGTAGGGCCATAGCTTTGCAATGCATGCCATGTCTGTGTTTGATAGTCCTTCACATGGACATTGCCTGGGATGTGCATGTCCCACAATACTGTACAGTGACATGTACAGGTGTACCTGGTTTGGCAGACACATGTAGTGTACACAGCCTGTTATACCCCGATATGCCAATACTGGCCTGGTGTAGCGAAACCTGCTTACAGTGAGCAGGTCGGCCCTGCACCTGCATGTATAGAATGGACAGGTATTCTGTGGTGTCAGTGGCATGGTTCCATACAGGGCACATGTGTACAGCGTTGTCTAGCCTTAGTGGATCACATATGATGGCACCACATATGTTGCAGCCATTCAGTGTGGAACATAGTGAAGGCACAATGTCCGCATATATGTCCCTATTGTACCGCTGTACAGGATGCCATGTCCTCTGCAGGTCACTGCGGTCACACCATGCCTACTATCTGTCCTCAATGTGCATGTTACTAGCAACATAGTGGGATATCCTAGGCAAGCTTGTATGTGCATGGCACATCTGAGTGGGACATATGCTGGGTACTAGTAGGGCTGCATACTTAATTCACCAGCCCTTTTGCCAGATGTATGGGTATGGCTTGCCAACACAGTGCCATGGTTGACTGACAGCTGTACTCCTCATGAGGTGGCCAATGTGTCATAAAACAGATACTATATAGGAAAACTACAAAACCCACTTCCAAACATGTCCAATGGTAAGACAATCATGGCCACCTCTACACAGGCTCTGACAGGCAAGCACACACTTGCCATGTCCTGTATACAAACTGCTACCATATCTGCAACAATACACGTATTTAGGGCATGCGCTACAGCAAATACTACAAAGCCCTGTACTTGTCTCATGCAGACACACACACACACACACACACACACACACACACACACACACACACACACACACACACACACACGCACACTTGGCATGTCTGGGATTAGAACACCGACCTAACTACTTTATTACACTACAGCATTACTCAGTTGCAGAACGCGCTACCGAGATTACTGGGACACAGCACTCCCAGAGGTGTATTTGTACATGGGTGACATCATCGGCCTTGCTAACGGTGTGTATAAGAAATGTATGGAGTGTGAGCAGTATAAAGGTATTACTCAGTCCTCAGGCAAATGGGGAGACACACACACGCACACTGCAAGTGTGGGACTAGAACACTGACTTAACTACTTTATTATACTACAGCATTACACAATTACAGAACGCGCTACCGAGATTACGGGCACACAGCACTCCCAGATGTGTATTTGTAGATGGGTGACATCATCGGCCTTGCTAACGGTGGGTATAAGAAATGTATGGAGTGTGAGAAGTATAAAGGTATTACTCAGTCCTCAGGCAAACGAGGAGACACACACATGGCAAGTGTGGGACTAGAACACCGACCTAACTTTTTTATTACACTACAGCATTACACAAATACAGAACGCGCTACCGAGATTACTGGGACACAGCACTCCCAGGTGTATTTGTAGATGGGTGACATCATCGGCCTTGCTAACGGTGGATATAAGAAATGTATGGAGTGTGAGCAGTATAAAGATATTACTCAGTCCTCAGGCAAATGGGAAGACACACACACACGGCAAGTGTGGGACTAGAATACCAACCTAACTACTTTATTACATAACATCATTACACAGTTACAGAATGTGCTACTGGGATTACTGGGACACAGCACTCCTAGAGGTGTATTTGTAGATGGGTGGCATCATCGGCCTTGCTAACGGTGGGTATAAGAAATTTATGGAGTGTGAGCAGTATAAACGTATTACTCAGTCCTCAGGGAGATACACACAGCAAGTGTGGGACTAGAACACTGACCTAACTACTTTATTACACTACAGCATTACGCAGTTACAGAACGCGCTACCAAGATTACTGGGACACAGCCCTCCCAGAGGTGTATTTGTAGATGGGTGACATCATTGACCTTGCTAACAGTGGGAATAAGAAATGTATGGAGTGTGGGCAGTCTAAAAGCAATTTAGAGTCCACCGGCAAACGAGGACAGACATACACACACCCACATCAGTGTCGGGTACGGAACACCTGCCTATTTACAGATTACTATTACAATACTACATATATACGAATCGCACCACACAGACTACACATGTCAAGGCTGCCATTATGACCGTCTGGGAATGCGGACATCAGCAGGGATGCTGGCAGTTACGATGTACATACCTGTGAACCTGTGTGTTTAAAGTATGAATCCATCCTGACCTGGAGTATGCCCATCTGTGGAATGGACAACTAGTACCACTATACAGGGTTACAATGGCCATGCCCATACACAGAGGCACATAACCAGCACAAGGTGTCACTGGGCATGCTCACACACTTAGTAGCACAGGGCTGTTTGGAATGCACTATGTGTCCATCTACACAAGGATATACTGGGCATGCTCATACACTTAGTAGCACAGGGGGCATGCCCACACACTTAGTAGCACAGGGCTGTTTGGAATGCACTATGTGTCCATCTACACAAGGATATACTGGGCATGCTCATACACTTAGTAGCACAGGGGGCATGCCCACACACTTAGTAGCACAGGGCTGTTTGGAATGCACTATGTGTCCATCTACACAAGGATATACCGGGCATGCTCATATACTTAGTAGCACAGGGGGCATGCTCACACACTTAGTAGCACAGGGCTGGTCGGAATGCACTACTATGTATCCATCTATACAAGGATATACTGGGCATGCTCATACTCCTAGTAGCACAGGGCTGACTGGGATGCACTCTGATGCTAAACACGGAGGGCCACAGTGGCTATGCTATTACAGGTAGATGTAAAGAACACATTGTAATGGGCTCTGGTGTTAGTAGTTGCCATTGTTAGTGGGAACGCTGCTCTACATATATTTGACACCGGTCTTTTACAAATCAGCTGTCATTCTGGGATGACATAGCTGACAGTAGGCAGGCCTTTGTCACATATCACATGTATCCATGATACAAGGGAGTGTGGATATTACCCAAGTCACATCCGTCCACACAGTGCCATTCCAAGGCAAATGTCCTAAACACAGGTTAACTCCCATACACCTACAGGACAACTGCATTGTTTTCTTATGCTAACAGTGCTAGATGTGTAGTGTCCATATTCACAGCTGGCCACTGTAGATCCAACAATGGGGAGTACTGACATCTGTGCAGTGAGGAACACCTGGCTGATGTCTCTGTAGTGCACAATAGCACTACCACCATATACCTCAGAACCTAGCACTACCACCATATACCTCAGAATCAGACATGTGGGCCATAACACAGGTACGGACCACTCCAGGTAGTGTACCCATCATACATAAAGGCCACTCACATGTATTGACCGGTCCCCCCATGAAAGGCATCACAGATGAGCCATGTGCAGGATGCAGTGTCACATGCTGCATTCTAGGATGTAAACTGCAGACACCACCATGCCCTCGGACCACCAACACATAACGATACATGTTGTATGGCAGATGAGTACACCACCATGTGACCCTTGACCTGTGTACTGTACTAAGCTCTACATCAACTGAAGACAGTACACATGTACTGACACGGTTGCATCATGTGTTATTCAATGCAATGATACCACTGTCTGTGATCAGGTCAGCTGTACACATACCATGGGCCCTCGGTACTGTCCACCATTAGCAGATGTCTGTTGCTGTACACCAGTACACACCCTCATGTATGGATATGGCATATATGTACCTGCCCTGGGTATGCACATGCCACATACACAACATATATGTAAATAGCATAGCTGTTGTAGTCCTTTGTGCAAACAGGTGGCTACAGCCATTACACACATGCACATGGAATGCAGGTCCATGGCTGCTGAATGCTAACAGTACATAAGGTGTGATATCAATGTTGACAGAGGTAACATCCTCTCTGTACTGGTCACCCATCATATCATACAACAGTCCATGTGTCATGTATGTCATTACACATATCCACCAATTGCAATGCCTACAAACATGACCAAATGTCAGGATTGTAAGACCTACACACCTGTACATGTAGTGTTGTGCGTTCAGATAACATGCGTGTGCAGTTGCTGATGTATGCAGGTGGCATGTATCCTAGTACATCATGCAGCTGCAATGCAGCCTCAACATTGCCAACTGTATACGGTGATATGCTGAATGTACAGAAAGATGTACCACAGGTATGGACAGATGTGTTTGCTGTGGACAGCTCATAGGTGTGTCACAAGCAGTCCTACAATACCCTGTGTAACTGGTACGCAATGGTTTTGTTAATTGAAGGACATAACTCACAACTTAGACAGCAGTCAGGGTGACAGCGAAGGTAAATCACTTGACACCTGTTAATACATATGACGTCCCTAGTGCATATATCAGCACTGTTGGCACAGGAAGCATCAGTACAGTTTGTAATGTGTGCAATACTGCTGTACGTATCACATACATAACATGAGCTAGGCAGGTCTGAGATTCACAGTACTGGCATGTGTGGATGCGTGTGTGTCCATATATGTCATGTATTGTGGGGAATACATCTCAATTGTTACTCATTCTCGTGTACACTAGAGTACACATCTGTACAGACTGCAATGTAGAAAGCAGGACATAGGCAGAGGCGTGTATCTCACACATGTCAGGTATCTGTATGTGCATGACATAGGTGTATTAATTACTGAATGCCACAGTGTGGGTATGTAGAGCTGACTGGTCCCTGGGGTGAGGCTGTATGTTACCATACTGAACTGATAAGACCCCTCCGACCATCCAGGCGATGCATTCAACTATCTGTGTTGATGTCCTCGATCTTAGGTCGCACTGACTGCCTGTACATATGTATTCTCTGTGGCATGTCATGTAGGTGCACAGTACTGTAATGATGATTTGCACATAGGCAGGGGTCCTCATCCTACCAGTCGCAACTGTGTGCAAGTGTGTGTTCCTGTGTCAGTGAAGCCATGAGTGTGCGTGCGTGCATGTGTGCGCACGCGCACTCGCACGCGCGCGAGTTTTGTGTGTGTGTGTGTGTGTGTGTGTGTGTGTGTGTGTGTGTGTGTGTGTGTGTGTGTGTTACAGTGTCACTGAATACATGTGTGTCAATACCTGAGTGTGTGGGTGCAGTTGTGTGTTGGCATCCTGTTATGGGAATGTATATTACTGATTCCCATTGAGGCATCACACTTCCCACTGGCCTCTACCCTTGTAATCAGCTAGACCACTCTCTTATCTCACCACTTCATGTAACTGTACCTGTCATGTCACCCTTTATGGATGTCAGGTCTGTGGCCACAGTAGCTTAATACACAGCTATCATGTTCTTGGAACGGTAGATGTGCTTGTAACGTGGGAAATTCTCACTGGTATGTGGCAGCTACATGATGCATGCTGGTATATTCATACATACCTGTGAGTACTCCACATTGACATATTGGACACTTAACTGCAAACACCGACATCCAATGGCACGTGCAATTAGACTTGAAGAAGGACAGCAGAACATCATGACCAACATGCATTTACTGTTGTTACACAAGACACGTACTGTTAACAGTATTGTACACCTGTACTACATGGTATATCTGCTGACTGTCAACAGTCCTCAACATTTGTAAACTACACATATCATCCTATTCTGTTCACCCTGTGCATCAGACCATATGAGCATGTCCCTGCACCGATGGTGTGGATGTCAGGGATGCGGCACAGGCATCATCATATGCACAGGGTGTTAATGTTTGCTGGAGGCCTAGGCTGCACTGTTGTTACACAAGACACATACTGTTAACAGTATTGTTCACCAGTTCTTCATGGTATATCTGCTGACTGTCAACAGTCCTCAACATTTGTAAACTACACATATCATCCTAGTCTGTTCACCCTGTACATCAGACCATATGAGCATGTCCCTCCACCGATGGTGTGGATGTCAGGGATGCAGCACAGGCATCATCATATGCACAGGTTGTTAATGTTTGCCGGAGGCCTGGGCTGCACTGTTGTTACACAAAACACATACTGTTAACAGTATTGTACACCTGTACTACATGGTATATCTGCTGCCTGTCAACAGTCCTCAACATTTGGAAACTACACATATCATCCTAGACTGTTCACCCTGTGCATCAGACCATATGAGCATGCCCCTGCACCGATGGTGTGGATGTCAGGGATGTGGCACAGGCATCATTATATGCACAAGATGTTAATGATTGCCAGAGGCCTAGGCTGCACCATTGGATGACATCATGTGTGTGGGTTTGGGACTTTGATCTAATTGGGCGTGTGTGGATGTTATGCATGTGTGTGTTGCGGTGCCCTACATATGTGTCCAGTGTGTGCGTGTATGCCTGCACACAGTTCTCCCATGTGTCTGGCCTACACAGGGGTATTATTGACAGCTACAGACTGTACAGGCGATGTTTAACAGTTCACAGTGTCCTGCCATGGACATGTGACCTGTGCCTGCCAGGGGTTGCATGGGCACTACCAGACAGAGGTGCAGATTGGGTACTGTCTGATGTCACTAGTCCACTGGAACCGTGTCCCTGTTGGGACCATCCCGGGCCACATGCACGTGGCCTACTAAGTCATAGTGTGGACAGCACAGTACCAGATGCACTGCTGCTGCTACCACCACTATGGGAGTGGGCATGTGAAGTAGCTTGTACACGTAGACCTGACACAGGTGATGTAGCAGGCCTACATCCACATGCCCGACGCCTCACTCCTACCAGATGTTCCAACACAGACAGCTCATGCTCGCGGATTGTCATGCCACTGTCAAGGACTCCAACCATGTCACCCAACCGTCTATCCAAAGCATCAACAATCTGCTGTTGAGCATTTACCACTGCCTGGGTGCTGTTCTTTAAAGAATGGACAGTAGCCCTCTGTAGCCTCTGCTCTTCTCTGTTGTGCCATTCAGCACGTGCCTGTGCCTCCATTATAGCCTGAAACATGCGTCTGGTGACACCAGCTGCTGTGCTCTGTCGTGCAGGAGCATGTTGGCCAGAGGTCCTCCTATGAGCAGCACTCGCCACGTACCTGTGTGGGGCACCACCAGTAGTTTGGCTGACACCATGGTGTGTAGGCACACCTTCCATAGCCCCCACACTTTCCTGTTACAAGCTAACACGCGCCAACTGTCCTTCCTCTATGGCCACTGATGATGGGGTATGTGCAGGTATGGGATCTGTGTGTGGGGATGAAGTGGATATAGATGGAATGGCAACCAATGGCTCAGTTTCAGCCCCTGACAACTCTGCCTGTGTCCCAATCATACATTCATCATCACTGTTAGAGTCTGTGGGGACACTACCATCTGATATACTGCAGGATAACAATGCATCTACATCACCTGTGAGGGCAGACAAGAACTATACATTACAATCTATTCAATAGACACACACACGCATGTGCTTTAACAGAAGGAATGCAACATGCATGTGATATGGCAGACAGCATGCAGCGCAGACAATAATAGTGGTAGTTATCATGCATCCCTAGGTTGCACACAACAGCATGCATGTGTCATAGCAGACGGCATGCAAATTACACAATCATAGTAGTGGTTAGCATACATCCCTGTGTTACACCATGTGGACCAGTACAGGTTAACAGTGCACCTGCCTGATGTGTGGCATATGACCTTGATAATCACATGAGGTATGACATGTGATCTGCTGACGTGTGCAATGACATGCATACATGTTTAACACAATGGTGTCCTGTCAAATATACAGTGGGGCAATGGTGTACCAATTCAGTGGTGTCTGTCCACCCTACAGATATACTGAAAATTTAGCTGATGTGCATGGCCATTGCAGGGAATCATGAGGCATCTCTAGTGCTATACAGTGTAAGTTACAGACAGGGTTCATAGCCATGACTGTGTTCAGATACAATATATATATATATATATATATATATATATATATATATATATATATATATATATATATATATGTGTGTGTGTGTACTGTGGAATATGACCCACGTCACTGAGGTGTATACACACTAAACCATGATGTGGAAGTTGTAACACAGGTCACTGATGGGTATACAGATGACACCCCCGCACTTCTGCAACCATATTCCTGCAGCCTGGTAACTATGGGCAGACATGGCGAACATGTCAGTACACCATGTCCCACATGACATCTGTGTACCACACACACACACACACACACACACACACACACACACACACACACACACACACACACACACACACACACTAGGAGCTAGTATGGCATTTATGTCCATCACCAGCAATGGGAATATACTGTATCTGTGGCCTGATGTGGATACTGTACAGGTGACTGCTGTCATGTTGCAGCACCCTTAAGATATTCAACACATCTTATGTGGTGGATTGATGTTATGCCTACACAAAAAGTGCACAGGCCTGTAGGATGTCTTGTGTTCCACATCTACATTATGACCATTATACAAAGGCCATGGCCGAACCATGTGTAGCCATTGTATGACAGGGTGTACACACAAGCACAACACTTCGACTGTGTGTGTTGCTCCATGTCTCTGGCCATCCTCCATGGCTATGTGTGTACATGTGTTGTCCAAATTATTGTGATGGGCATCTATTTCACATGTCTGTGTTGTCCCATATGACATATATGTTCCACTGACAACAGGGTTATGCAGATAAAGGGTGGTATGTGGGATATGTTTTCAGATTAGGTAGGCAGTGTAGCAGCCAGGCCAATAGATGTCATGGACATGTCAAGATAGCACATCATATTGTATGGCATTCATAGCAGGGCTATGATCCACACCGGTGAAACCTGTGTGCTGGCCATACTCCAGCCCACTGTGTAGTACTGTTTGTATTCACCACATGTGTAGATCAGATCTGTTGTACGTTCCTAAAGTGAACAGCACCTCCACCATTGTATGCACAGCTGTCAACACATCTGGCAATAAGGTTTGTGATGATTCATGTCGGTGAGATGATTCACATAGTTTGCAAGTTTTGCACATGGGTAGTCACTGTGATGCATTGCAGGTCCGACCTGTATATTGTGAAAGGACCATACATTATGTGTACATGTTGTGAATGGCCACATGGCAGGTAGATTTGTGCATTACGGTACCTGATAAATAATAACACTCTCACCTGCAATGGCCTGCTGTCGCAGCGGAACACCAGAGGTACCTAAATAGGAGTAACACAGCAGTATGAGCATAATCCACCCCTGTATAAAGGCTACAGGGAGCAATGTGCATACCACATACACCAGTACATTAGACTCTACTATGGTGTATGCACATGTGTGCATAGACAGAGTAGCATACTATAGTATGCGGCATGTGTGTATACATGCCTTGCATATGATGTTACATTACCTATTGTACAGTGACACATACAGCTATATGGAATATAGTTGTTATAGGTGCAGTACTGACTTACCAGGCAACTCCAGGCTCAGTGGTTGAGAGACACCCATCTCCACAATATCAGCTAAAGCTTGTGGATGTGGTTCTGCAGGTGTCTCCAGGTTGGCCAGTAGCTCCTCGGTACATGTGGGTGGAGGCTGGGTTGGTGGTCCGCCACCTGTTGCACCTTGTTCCCTGGGGATTGCATTCACATGCTATTTCGCCCATCTAATGAGATCTGTACAGTGTCTGCGCACCTGCTGGCATGTGCGGTTGTGGTCACCCTCATCATTAACCCTCCTGTGAAGTTCGATCCACAGGGCATCCCGCTGCTGTGCATCCTGTGGCACATGGCTGAACAAGATGTAATGATTGTCAAGTAGATATGGGATGACGGCCTCATCCTCCAAGCGTGTAAAAGGGGAAAGCTTTGCACACGGCACACCTGGAAGACATAATGATGGAGACAGGTCACAGTACCTCAGAGACATACAGAGCTACAGCTGAACATACATGTGTATTGCATTAATTCAGTTTTAATAGCTGTATTTGCAAACCTACATGACACTGACGTGTTTGTGTCACACACATGTGACACTCAATGTTGAGTGGATATTATCACCATATATGTGTGTGTGTGTGTCACCTGGTTACATTGCTCATACTCCATGTGGTTGCTGTCTTGATGTGCACATGTCTGTTTGCCTGTACTGGTGTTCCTACCTATCAGCACATGGCTGGATGTGTCCACATTAATGTAGACGACCTTGATGCAGTGTATATGTCACATATAAGGACTTACATTGCCTTAACAGACATGACCTGTGACCCTGCAGACATGCTCACATAAGGTTTTACATGTATGTGTTATGCCATATACATCTACATGGCACTGTACAGCCATTCAACATCCTGCCATGTATCACCTGTGTTGCACATGTGATGCACATGGGACACTGGCTAGCCAGATGGTATTTGCAGGGATGGATATCAACTATAGCATGTGCAGTTAAAGTCAACTAGTGGGATATATATGCCATGGGCCATGTATACATCTAGGATGAACGGTTACCTGGCAGTAGCCGACAGGCAGGTCTGTGGGGCCAGGTGGAGCAGTGCCACATTAATGATCCACAGGGTTAATGATATATATACCATGCGTTACCTTGCGGTCATCACACCATGTCTGAGAGGGAAGTGATGTGCAGCTTTGATGGACAGGAATGCATAGTATGGCAGGACTATGTCAAGTGCATGGGACAAGGATCTGTCCAGCATGTGGTAGGTGAATGTCCATGAATTATGTGTTCGAGATCAGGGTGAGTACGTGTAGCATGTTCGACATCACTGGGTTGGACATGGATTTATTCAGCGTATGCATCATGCTACATAGTTGAGATGGGGAGTGGGAAGGCTGGTGTAGGCCATCTGCACATGGCCAATACCCCTTAAAGGAAATATGTGATCTGATATGGATCACTTGAGTGTTCTGTATGGCTGGACAATGATCTCTATATTCATGAATGGCACCCTATCATTATTAGGGTTGCCACATATGACTCCCTGACAGGTGTGGTGAAGTAGCTATCACAGGAAAGACAACTGCTCAGCTGCATCCCTCACACACAAGTGTCCATTATGATGACAGCTGCCTAGGTGGTAGTTCATGGGTACAGGGTTATTAACATAGGGATGACAATGCGAGTCAGCTATTGCTCCTAGGTCATAGTCATTCGCATACTTCAATAGGCAGATGCCTTCTGTTTGTCTGTGAGATATGGAATACAATGAGGGGGAATATAATTCATTACCCTGACATACTGTAGCTGCCACTGGTGTGATGATCACATATTATTTAGACACCTTCTGTAGTGCTGGTTCTGCCAGCAGTCCTGTTTCAAAACACTTCTGTGACATAGGAATGTACATCTAGTATACCGAGTGTAGGTGGTACACAGTATGAGTGATGAGGTCCTATGACCTGGCATGGTTATGATATGCAGTGTGACATCAACCATACTGTCATTTATATCTGTACTGCTGACATCACTTAAGTGATCAAGGTTCATGGCCTTCCAGACCAGACTCAGCAGGGTAGTAGTGCAGTACTTCCCATTATCAGTGGTGTCTCCCCCTTTGTGGGTTGTGATACCTGTTGTCTACACAACCTGACATGGAGCTATGGTTTACATGATGTGTATGTGGAGAGCATCTTGTTTTGCCATATGTGTATGATACAACCTGTGATGTGGGTAGGTCCCATGCAGACTGAGTGCAGCTTGTACCTGCATAGTTGTATGTGGATATATGCTTGTGTACCTGTTTGGGGGTGGAGGCTGTGTGTTTATATTATCCCAGACCCTATCTGGATTGCTTATTCATGCTAAGCACTTGTTCAGGACTTGTAAACACTAAGTAAGCTAATAATTACTATAGCACTCAATCTTCCACATCACCTACAGGTAAGGGTTAACAGGTTTTGTACATACTTTTCTCACTTGCATAGAGTAATGTAGCTCTTGTACTCACATTCCTCACTTATCTAGGTGAATGTAGTTCTATACTCAGGCATGTCCAAGAGTCAACTGCCAGTGTTCTCACCTGTCTATCTGATGAATCTGGACATCTTGAGGCAATGTACACATTGTTTCATGTACACAGTCAAGCCTCTCCACCTTCCACCCAACACTACAACCTGTGAGAGATGCACTCATCTAGCCAAACTGGAGGTAAAGGTCTCTCCAACCAAGCCTGACCCTGACTGTCATGTGAAGAAGGTACACAGTCGCACAACACCACACTCCTCACATGAGCCTCACTGAATCTACCCCACCATTAACTGGGAAAACTACTCGTGTACCAACACATTAGCTCAATGGTTTCTGAAATTCATAAACACCAATGCCCTGACTCAACATATCCACACACCCACCAGGGGCAACAATATCCTAGACCTAGTCATTACAAACATGAGTGACTGGTGCTCCACACATGAAGCCAATTCCTCGTTGGTCCGATCAGACCATGTGCTGAACACCATTGATATCCACATCCCGCACCTACCCCCAATTAAGGGAACCACAATATAATATGTCTACAAGGCCAACTACATGCTTCTTAAGACAGACATGGTGGACGTCATGACACCCATGCAGATGGGCAGTACTGTTACAACTGCTGAATCCAACACAAATGCACTCTATAAGCACTTACAGGAGTGCATGGCTTGTGCTATCCCAAACAGAATCAGGATGCTATACTCATAATTAACTAAACCAATCTGGTGGTCCCCTGCCATAAACATATTGTACTACAGGAGGAAGACACTGTTGCAAACGAGAGTACAATACCATGCATGGTGGAGATCCATGGCCAACCTCAGTAAGAAGGGTGAGATCCCTTATAAGATCCTCCAAAGCTAGCTACAAAAACTATAACGCAACTAATACCAACAACAACCACAAAGCATTCTCTAGCTGTCACATATTTCAATGTCAACAACCAGATCCACTCTGAGTTACAGCACAAAGGCATGAACATTACATAAACGATTGATATTGGCAACATCCTGGCAGATCCCTCTCAAAGCTGCACACTCTAAAGGCAATATCACAGCATCCATGGGACCGGACAACATCCCAGGCTGCGTTTTACATGAACTTCGGATCGTACTGTCTCCTCACCTACGCGCCATGTTCAATAATAGCCTCACATTGGGCATAGTGCCCCCTGAATGATGCACAGCAACAGTTATCCCACTCCACAAAGGTGGCACCACAATGGACCACGGGACCTATTTCCCTATAGGCCTGACTAGCCTGGTCTGCAAGGCTATGGTGCACATCATGGATCACTGTCACAGAGACATTGGGTACCTCTCAACCTTTGAACCCTCCCTGTTTGGCATTGTTAAGGCTGGACCATGCCTCCTAAACCTGGTGGACTTCTTAGAGACAGTTACCAAGGCATTAGATGAGGGTAAGGAGGTCCACACAGCCTACCTAGATCTCTCATAGGCTTTCAACACCATTCCTCCTTCTGCAATTATCAACATACCCATCCGCCTGAACATTAACTCCTATGTCATGTGATGGTTTGTAAAGTGGCTCACGGACAGAACCCACACAGTGGGAGTTGCATACCCTAGGTCTGACTATATACCAGTTACAACTGCCGTCCCCCAGGGCTCAGTCCTAGGACCCCTCATGTTCGGTTCTCTGACGTACAGACAAGCACAGGAGGGCTTTGGCTGAAAAGATTTGCAGACAACTGCAAACTAGGGGACCTAACTGTTTCCCCAGCTGTTACAGACACCCTCTGGAAGGGTCACACTGAGATGGATACCTGGTGTTAATATCATGGCGTCATGCTGAATGCCTAAAAGTGCATAGTCATCCCCTTTGTATATAAGTAATTACCCATGGACTACCACATAGGTGCTAGTCCCCTACATACAGAAAAGGTAATATGGGATCCAGAAACACCAGTAGATAGCAATCTCTCCTTCGATACCCATAATGACAAGGTGGTTAGAATATCTTTCTACATGGCCCCCCTAATCTCTAATGGGTTCGCATCCAGATCAGAGGGGCCATTGTGACTCTACATATGTCATATCAGACCCATTAAAGGATACAACACCTCATTTGGGATATACCTTACAAGACAACTGCAACAGCTTAGAAGACCACACCAGTACCACACCAAGAGGATTACTGACCTCAAACAGATGACCTATGCAGCCCAACCTATGAAACTCCAGCTGTACTCAGTTGCATACCGCATACTCACGGGTGATCTCTGCTTGACATACAAGGCCTATGTCCAACTCTGTATTGCTGGATATGCTCCACCTAAACAGAAGCCCCTGAGAGCCACATGCTCTAGGGATATACACCTAACCACAACGATGAGTAGGACGTGGTGAATGGATAGATTCTTGACCCGGACACTCCCTATGCTTTGGAATGTGATTCCAATGTACATCAGGCAGGGCAACTCATGAGCACTCTACAAAGGAAACCTTGACGTGTGGATGGGAGACAGACATGTACCTCGGGGATCACTGCAGTGGCAATGCTGGACAGATGCACAGGGAACTATTGGCTCTGCTGTTCAGAGGCACAGGGAACCAACCTATGGGGGTGGCAAAAGACAACACATGCTAGCTAGGCTTACAGATACCCTTGGTAAGACAGCCTAGTACCTACCTTTGCAAATATTACATGTCTTATGTGCATGGATAGTTAAATAGCTCTTCCATTTTACTTTGCTATCATGCTGATAAACTGTTGGCTCACTAAAAGGCATATGTATCCTGTTATTGTGCACTGTAAATGCCAATTGACATAACTAATGTTTGCCTACCATTACAGTAATGCTATGTAGCTTGTAATACATATCTGCCTACAATACTGTACATTACACAGTTATTGGCACAATATCCCACAATGCAAAACATACTTGCACAGTGGCCCAACTTTCCACATGTTATTCTCTGTATTACACCCATACATATGGCTACAGTTACAATATATCAACATATACTATCCTCTGTTATAGCACATACCTGTTGGACCAGCCCTGCCACTGACGTCGGCTGGTGAGGAGTATTTGTGTTCAAAGCCCTTATTTAGAATCGCTTGTGGTGTATGCGGTGTTTGCCTTGTGACCTTCAGCAGTACACACAAATACTACAAGCGTTACTATGCTCAACAATACATCACTACAAGATAACTGTTTCCACTATATGGATTGTGTGCACTTTAAATACTACAGACTAGTACTACATACACAGACATACTGACTGTTTTACATACCTTATTAGTAACCCAAGGTGTCGTTAACAGTTGAGTCAATCCTTTTTGGTTTGTGTTTCAATGTTCTTTGTAATGTTCCGCTGGTATATACGAATAGTTTGAATGTGTGATAACACATCCTTTTCTAGTTACATATCGGTAACATGTGGTATACTGTCCACCAATTGCTGTTCCAAAGTAGTTAATTGGATGCACATCAGCTGTGCAGCTACTCCATTAGCCAATACCATGGCAACAGTGGTGTATAAGTGAGTACTCCTTTTGGGCGCTGTCCGTTTGCCTTACTTTCGAGGGAGACAGCCTAGATGTGTTATTGTGATATATTTCAACAGCTATATGGAGACAAACAGAGATATATTAGCTTCATGACTCCCGTGGACTGTGTGTAATAGCTAAACGATTTAGTTCTACATGTGAATACAGCTGTTATATTTCAGAACAGTGCTACTTATGCAGGGTTTGTTTGTACCTGATACTTCTGCAGATGTTTAAGTCTGGCAAGGATGTTTGGCCAGCTCAAGGCCATATGGCTATGCACAAACTGTTATGTGGTGTACAGTGTGCTCACTAGACATCCTTGATTTGGTGTACAAGTGTAGCATACAGTGCTGTTACTCACTAATTGCTAACACATCCCGGTGTACGCACAACCCTCTGAAACGATATTAATGCAAACAAACCCTAGTACATCAGCAGCTATTCCATTGTATAACAGCAGCTATTTCACATAGGGTCATGTTAGTGTGTCTCTGACAAGGTATGTTAAGGCTTCTGCAGATGTCATACAGTGTGTGAATGATTTGTGATGTTATTACAGTTTGTATTGTAATATGTTTGGGTGTGGGGGTGATGTTGGTGGGTGTGCTCAGCAAATGCAGGTGTGTAGGAACTGCTTTTATACATAATCACTATGTGCATGAGGGTTCATTCCCTATTTGAACACCTATCCTTTTGTGGACTAATACAATGGTAATTGCAGGCTGATTCATTAAGGCACTGTTATGTGGTTCCTGTATAGCATGCAGGTGATATTAGTCCTTAAATCCCTTCAGTAATACATCTGAATGTAATAACGTGTTGCTATATGATAGCTGTGTACTTCTGTCATAGGTATTTGCAGTCATCGTAGTTGTGTTGGTGATTGACCCTAACCACAAACAAACTCCAAAACTGTAGAACAAACGAAAAAATAGTGGCAAAATGAACTGGATACAGTTTTGGAGTTTGTTTGTGGTTGTAGTTAGCGATCTCCAGTTCATTTTGCCGCTATTTTTTCGTTGGTGATTGACCCTCTTTGGCTAGGGTTGCCACCTTTTCATATGTCCATAGTGGGTCCTTTTCAGGACACACATCTGATTTTACAGGCTGACACAAACCCATGGTCAGTACAAGGGATAGAACTTTCCTTTCTTGCCTAATTATAAGCTTATTCTTGTAGAAGTTTAGTAGCTTATCCTGTTTCCTGTACCATGTAGGTACTTTAGATACAGAAATAACTATTGTATGCAACTATTACAGTACATATGGGACATAATTATGTCATACAATCCCAGGACATTTGCCACGTTTAATATATTTGGTCAGGACACAACCGCCCAAAGAGGGAGTGTCTCTCACAAAGTGGAACAGGTGGTAACACTATCATTGGCTCATGTCCATAGCACATATTTGTAATGGTGTATAGGCATATACTCTCCATATCCTTTGTTCATAAAGGTTGGTAGTGGCAGAATGTGTGATTGCTATGGTCTATGTTATACACATATGTAAACACTTCAACCGCTGTATACGGGAGACCTATGGAATCCTGAAACCACAGTGTTCCGACACACACAGTCCCGGGAACAGACTCCCATACCCCACCTTACCGACATCGACAGCAACTTGTGAAGGTAACATGAACATGGAACACACACATGCACACACAGACACACTTTTACCCAACACATCCAAACAAACAATCCTACACTATGTATGAGCAGGTGGCCAAGCCCCCCTACACCCCAATGTAGGTGTCTGTGCCCCCCGCACCACCCCCTACTTTAATATTCCACATCCTAGGTCACGCAAACAGATGCACAAAGCTAACCCACAACCACACATTACAGTCCCCCAAGAACACACACTTACACACACTACAGCCCTAAGAAACACACGTACACACAGTAACCTACCCAAACCGCAACACCAGAAGCACTGACTAACTGTCCATTAACATCATGAGATTACACCTCGCACATCTGGTGTTTTGGTACTGTGTTCTTTCGGACCTTAACCCTCGGGATTACTTGCGTCGGTATGTAAAGCAGTCGGTATGTAGTAGGTATCCCATTTATATGTACCTCCATGGTTATGTAGATGTTGTTAACCTATCTATATATCTACATATATATATGTATATCCCCATATATCGACACATCTCTCTCTCTCTCTCCCTCTCTCTCTCTTTCTATATATGATGATATATATATATATATATATATATATATATATATATAACATACACCTTTCATTGTGTACATGCCGGTTTGTCCTATTTCAATACATTCCTACCTTTTGTGTTTTATCCTGTCAGTATACATGACTGCCATTGGTACATCTCAGGTAGCTTAGTGGTATGTTATTGTGATGAATGTGTACATGGTTGCGTGTTCTAATCCTGGCAGTGATATCTTACCTCTCAGTGCAGGCACTGGTAGTGCAAGGGTGATTAATGCACATTTCAGTGGTTGTGTGTTCCACATGTTATTATTCTGTGGGGAACTACCTATATATGCAAGCTGTGTTTAAGGTATACTATGTAATATGTACACATCTGTGAAGATTCCTGTCAGGGATACTCCCCATTATTTGGAACTACATCCCTGATTACATTATACAAAACCCCTCACTCACACTCCAGGGAATCCTTGCAGAGTTGGTGGTGAACAGTAGCTACACCCCAGGGATCCAACAAGTGGCTCTGTTCCACAGAGGGGCAGTTAGTTGATCGATGGGGTGGCGACAGCAGACACGTTTTGCCTATGCTTATGAGTGGCCTCAAGGTTGGGCATGTACCTACCTATGTATCTATGAACCTGTACATACAGTATGGACACATGCTGATCACTTAATATACTGTTCAGGTATTGACTTACCGTGTGCCAATGGCGGTTGTATGTACAATAGTTGAGGGCTACCTATGTAGGATGCACACAGTAGACTACCTATACATGACAATTTACAGGTGGTCGTGTGTGTATGCCATCCATGTTTGCTGTGTGTGCAAGTGGAGAAGGGTGTCAGTCTATGAGTGCCTACACTGTCAGTGTGTGTGCTATATGTTCCGTCTTTCCCAAGGCATAGGCATACTGGGCACGCCTCCGTCTGCCTACTGGGGCTAGCACAGGGTGTTCGTGGTTTGAGTCTCCCTGTGCCTGTGGGTCCCTTGGCAATGGTGGTGGGCTGTGAGGGCCTTCATCATTCTGTCCCTGCTGCAGCTGTTTCCGCAGGTTCATATTGTGTAGCATGGCACATACTATGAAGATGTGGGCACACGTTCCTGGAGAGTACTGCAAGGCTCCACCAGATATGTCCAAGCAATGGAACCATGACTTCAGCATCCCAATCACATGCTCTATGATGATTCTGGTTTCTGCGTGTCCCTCATTATGGCGTTCTTGCATGGCTGTGTGTGCATTTCTGATGGGTGTCATCATCCACGGTTCCAGTGCATAGCCAGCATACCCCACTAGGTGGTCATATGGGATGTCCCCTGGCAAATACCTGATACAGCTGTTAGGCATGCCAGATGTGGGAGTCGGGATAGCTTCCAGGACTGCCAGCACACGCATCCATGATAATGCCCTGGGCATTGCACACGACCTGGCAGTTGATGGAGGGGAATCTCTTGTGGTTTATGTAGCGCCTACCCTGCTCACTGGGTGGTGACTTGATGTGTATGCGCATGCAGTCTATTGCACTAGTACCTCTGGGTAGTCCGCCACATGGTGGAAGAGACGCATATTGCTGGCCAACTCTTCCTGCGTTCGGGGGAAGTATATGTGCTCATTGGCATGTGGTAACATGGCATCCAGGAACTGGTGGAGTACCCTGGATACTGATGCCTGTGAGATCCCCATGATATCCCCAGTTGGCCTTTGGAAGGTACCTGTGGCTAGTATTCTCAAGCATACACATACCTTCGTGTCCACTGGGATGGGTTCCCCTCTGTTACTTCTGGCTCTGAAACGTGGCCAGCACAGCTCAACAAGTTGCTGTATGATGTCCCTGTCCACCCTGTAATGCTCTACTATCTCCAGATCATGTAGCCCCTGGTAGGTTACCCTGGGTCTGAACACTCATCTCCTCCTCCGGTGCCTGAGATGGTTGTCAGCATCATCCTCCACACTGCCATCAGTCTCCAACACATGCTGGTGAATCAAAGCTATGGCAGCCCCTAACATATACATATAAAATGTTCCCCGTCTGTATACACCAATGGTGCAGAGTGTCTGGGAATACACAAGTGTGTATGGGGCTTTCACACCTTATACTATTGTGCAATGGATGATGCTGGTGTAATTGGGTGTGTTTGTCCTATTCCAGCTGCAGGGAATCTTAATTATTGGTTTTACAGCAGGTACTGCTATTGTGGAGCCTTTGGTGTTGACTTACGCTTGTCTGCCATTATTCATCTATTGCCCTTTACTTCTATTTTCAACCCGATTCACCTCCCATTGTCAGGCATGCATCCAGCTGCCTGCTTTCTTGTTTTGTGCTTTCACAACCCAAGATTGTGTTGGGAAATGTGTTATGTAGCTAATCTACAGCAAGTTTGCTTTGTTATGCTTCGACAGTTCTCTTTTCTTTGCTGTACAGTACCTCCCTTTCCTGTTCTGCAGGTAGCTGCTAGCAGCCTTGTTAGCTGTTGCCTATGGCCCACTGTGAGTTTCTAGGTGTTAATTACTCATTTGTACTCCAATTACAGTGCTGCAGCATTTCCTTATTGTCTTCCCATATCCTTCCTGTTTCAGCTGTGGTGAGCACCGTGCACATCTGTTTACTGGGTTTCCTGTGCATTTTTATCCACATTCACATGAACTTTTAGTTACCTTGTGTGCTCTCAGCTAAGCAAAGCTATGGCTACTTCCACACCCCTATCCTACAGCTTTGCTTAGCAACATGCAACACAAATTAGCAATTATCCAATGTGCTTACAGCTACGGTGGCACACCCCTCTCTTGATGTCATGTTTACCTCCAAGCCACTCCTCGGTGTTGTAATGCTACGCCATGTGGTACATCCTTACGCCAGCGGGATGTTTGCAATTCAGTATTACTTGACTAATTTGCATGGGATTGACTGCTAATTCCTAGTTACCACATGGAACGCTGTCACAGACCCTTAGCAACCCTTGCACCATGGTTGTTGTGTAGCATGCCTGCCATTGACTATTATGGGGATATCATGAATTGCATTACATTACAGTTTTATGACATCTAAATATATTTTCCTTATGATCCCATTTGCACACTGATGCATTGCGGTTTTACTTTGCGTTGGTGTGGCCATGAAATTAAATGTTATTTTTTATATGTTGCACATGTTGTTTTATGCCATTGGCTATATATTTAGCCATTGGCATATATTAATATTATAATACATAAGTTTGGTCCACTTTCATGGCTCCGATTTTATGTTTGACAACATGTAAACCTTTTTTTTGGTTTACATTTCTACATGCTTACACTACGCCTGCACATCTTCATGAATCTCTATAAACCTTCATTTGCATGCTACACTGCTGCGCATGGGGTAATTAGAATACATGCATCAGGAGCTGCGCAGCTCTGGCGTACGCTGGTAGTGCACATGGAAACAGCTCTTACCTGAATCGCTTGATGGCCATATTTGGAGCTAGATTGTCGACGCTACTCCGGCGCATGGCGCAAGCTTCATGAATCCCGGGGATTATCTCATCATTCCCTTATAATCATAATTGCATTTCTTGCCAATCATCATAATGTTATATGTACTGGCACTAATGGTGAATTCATTAATACTCCACTAGATGTCTACTTGTGTAGATCATACTGGGGAATGTTACCATCTTTAATTGAAGTAATTAAATCAAGGAGTTTGCAAATGTTAGCATATCTAGTCCTCTGTAGTCTACTTCCTGCTTTTATATCAAAGAAGAGTGGCCCAGAAAGAAATGGCCCCATCTGAATGCTACCGGTTACACTCAAAGAGATAGAAAGGTAACCCTTGACCAAACTTGTGTTTTCATGTTTAACCAATGTCCTACCTACTAAATTATGTATGGTTTGATATTTCGTGACTGTTATTTGTCCATTATTCCCTTATATGGTAGAGTGTTGAATGCCTTAGCAAGGGTACTATAAGCAAGATGAACTGTAACTCTTATTCCTGAATTGATTTTACCTCCTCACAAAGTGCCACAGTATTCCAGAGACAAGGTCCCCTCTGAACAAACATATCTGCTCCATAACAGAAGCATCTAACGTGCATGGTTTTGAATAAGCTTCATTATGACTGTCTCCATGACTTTTACATTGTGTGCTGTTCAGTGTGATGGTGTAAAATTGCATGGCTCTTATGTGATCATCTTGATCTATTTTGTAAATTGGTACCACTGCAGCTTATTGCTGTGGTTTAGAAATCTGTTCACATGTAGTCTAGTCTCACAGAACTTTAGTTTTTAATTTTATTTGTAGCAGAAGTTATCAGGTCTTTAGTTAGATAAGGGTTCTATAGAACCCTAGTACATGTCTTTGCTAATTGTGAAGCTGGAACTTTTTTATCCGTAAGGATAGTCCTGTGGCTAAGTGATCATTTGATTGCTTATTAACAACACGTTACATTCTCAATGCTTCCCTTCCAATACATTGATCTGTACTATTGCTGTAAATCTTTGAGGTCAAACAGACTAAAGAGAAAGAAATGAAAATAAAGTACTTTCTATACATTATTTAATATTTAATGCAGGCTTATATTTATTACTACATTAGTTTTTTGACACCCGTAAGTAGCACATGTCTTTTCCTGTTGAATATCTAATTAAATTTGGCATTCTACCAAGGGGTATGCCTGTTGAATTTACTTTCATTCGTATCTTAGCAGTATGGGTTCATGAATACAGAGTAAATAATATCATAGTAACCATTAATATCATTGTGACCAGACTTGTACCTGCCACTCAGTTAGTAGTCCAGTGTGGTACTGTAAATATGTCATTTATTTCATCACAATTTCCACTGATGAAGTCTAGGAAGATATATGACTAAGTCTAATTTTACATTTTTTTGGATACAGATAATTTTGCAATGATCCATGTTAATTACAAAGAGCATAACTATACTGACAGTGAAAAGATCTGGTGGTTGTCAGTATGACATACAAATTTATTGTCATCCCAGACATATTTTGTGTTGAGACATCCTTGTACTTTTGAACATTTTTGTTGTGTCCTGTGGCTTATAAAACATATGTTTTTTACTATCTTCCTTTGAAGATTTTAAATGTAATCAAATGAGGGTATCAATTTATGTTTAGTTATGGCACATAATCATTACAAGGTTATATTAGAAATGTTTCCATACACCTTTGGAATTTGTTTCCTTTATCTGTCAATGCTTACTTTGGAAACTATCAATTTCTTAATATTAGTGTCCCTCCTTTTTGTCATTCAGTTTAATGTGTGTGTCACTTTAAAGTCAGCATTCACAAATATCATTCATCTACTTGGATTTCAAGATAGAATAATATTACAATTGTTCCTACACTTGTTACTGTCACCATCCTTTCTGCACCAGACATGCACACATAATTAAAACTCTGGCACTATGGCACCCACACCCTGAGTTTGTGGGTAATTGCATTTTGCTGTGCTTAAACAAGTAAATCACAGTTTTGCCCATACTCTGTCATGTGTCCTTATTCCCCTCATAGATTTTTCCCTAAAAACTATTAAAATACCTACCCACAGAGTTGGGCACTAAATGCAGAATTAAAAAATATATATATGAAAATATATGGTAAATGCCACATGTTCCAGAATACGTGGGAGGACCATGACGATGCACAAATAACTGCACAGTGGAGGACTTGCAGGGCTGATCCACATGCATCAGGCTTCTGTAAGGAGATCAGTGCTTTGGAACTCAGAATGCATGCTGCATTTACAGAAGTAGCATTTCTCATTTTGCACTATTTACAGCCCTCCATGCTGGTGAGAGATTAGTGCATAAGTAAATACTGAATAATACGTGCATTTTTGTTGTGGCCTAATTACTTTGGTCATTGTCCAGACTTCTTCATAGCTTTAAATGCAGTGTCATGATTTGATGGTCCACTGTCATCATCACAAATAGTACTATCATGCTTTCTCTGAAAAGTATTATTTCATTATTATTTCAAACCCTAAACAATTTGAGCTTTAACATTTTTACTCCTATGTTTTTAACATTGTAGTTTATCTAAAATATATTTTAGTTGTGGCAGCTATCAAACTACATTGTTAGATGAAATATATTTTCACCTTACTACCATGGAATGCAAGCCCATGTTAAATTTAAAAATATTCATCTTTCATATATCATACAATGTCTTAAAATATCAGATGAGTATTGTAGGTTCATATGGCCTGTTTAAGACTGGCAACTAACCCATAACTGCTGTCTCTCCCATGTTTCTTTATATATACATATATAGATATATATATATATATATATATATATATATATATATATATATATATATATATATATATATATATGTATACACACACACACACTTTTTATTTTGATAATATTGTTTACCAATTTATTTATTTGGGACTGTGCAATGATCTCCATGGACCATTTGCAGGCACAGCCTGGGTGAACATGATCACATAAGAAATTAACAAAACATATTTGCAGACACAAGGATATGCTAAAAAAAACAAATATATCAGATGCAAGAATATGAAAAATGTCCTTCAAGAAGCAGTTTACAATCTCAAAACATGGATGAAAAAATTAAATTATGCTGAGCATAACTTTATGGATAAGATTTAGCCATGATGACTGAGATTGTGTATGTTACAGGGATAGCAGCATATCATTACATAGAGAGGTATGTAGACATTAGAAGAAGTAAAGATAGTTGCAGGAAAGGATGCCATGGGAAGAAGACAGAGAAAAGGTGAGAGAGGCATGCAGAGGGAAGAGGTGTAGAAATGTAGGCAGAAAAGGGAAGTATGATGAATGAATAAGGGAATGACAAGATGAAATAAAGAAAGATGAAATAGGGATAAACGTGTGTGTGTGAGAGCTGCAGGGTTCCTGTAATGTGACCTGAGTGACTGCAGCTGCTCTTTGTTTGGGTGAAGAGGCATTCATTGAAGTCTGAAGTTGGAGTACTTTGGATGTCTCTGATTGAATGGAATCCTATTGTTTATGTGGTATGAGGAGAATGCATGGTCAGTGCAATAAAGTTTAGTTTTGGAGTTAGTTGGATGGGTTGAGATTGAAAGATACTCTTGAGATTACATGTGGGGGGGGGTTGGTGAAAAGTTTATGAGTAAGAGGGGATGATGTCTGAGAGGAAAGGGCTTTATGAATTAGTGATCCTAGTAGGAGGTTGACTCAAATGTACTAAGAGCCATTTAGCTTTAGGGAGATTTAGGCAGAAGTGTATGTAATTGGAGGAGTTGGTAATGAACTGGCAGGTTTTATTTGAGATAGTTTGTAAGGTGGTGGCATTTTTCTTTAACACTACAGCTATAATGGGTAGTCCATACCTGAGATGAGATAAAAATACTCCTTTACCTATGGCAGCTATGGCTGTCTTTGACAGAAGAGGTGATAGCTTGTTCACCCAAAACAATAGAGTAGTGATCTTTTTTTTCTGTGTGTCGAATGGGTAGTTGAAAGTTAAGAGATTGGTCTAGCCAAATGCCAAGAAATTTGAAGGATGTGGTAGATTATATGATGGTATTGTTAAGATCTTTAATATTAAGGAAGCTGTGTGCTTTGGCTATTTTGGTAGGTCCCAAATAGTATTGCTTTTGTTTTTGAGGGACTGAGTATAAGTGTCTGGCCAATTTGATACTGGTGACGGTTAGGAGGTCATCTTAGAGCTGAGTTTGTATAATAAGTGGCATTTGTTTGACCTTTAGATGACTATGTCATGTGCATAAAGAATTAGAGGTATCTAAGGATGACCAGATGGGAGTTTGTTAATAAATATAGAAAACAGCAGAGAGGCCAAATTGGAACCCTGGGGGACTCATTTTCAGAGGTGGTGGTGCCTACTTTGACCTTGAAGGATATATTGGGAAGAAAGTTAAAAAAACAAGATTTTGCATCATCTGTTATGTGTATTTCAGTTAATTTATCAAATAACTAGTTATGGTGAATTAGATCAAAGGCGTTTGTGAGGTCAGTAAAAATAGCTCCTATCAAGTTGACTTTGTTCAACTTATATAGCATATCTTTTATATATCACATCATCTCCATGCATTGTAGAGACAAAGTGAACCATTCTTCTAAAATAATGGTTCACTTTGGCTCTGTAACCCACTCTGGTAACCAAATCAAGCTGATACCCTCTCTTTGAGAAAATGCTTGCTATTTCCTGGTTGCAGTTCATCCTGCTTAATTCTTCACACAGTGGAGTATTTTAACTCCTGTCCCTTATAAGCACAGCATCTCAGTAGCATAGGATTATTTAAAGGCCCTTACATTCAAGACTAAGGAGGATACTAAGAAATCCAAAAGCCTAATGGTCACAAGACTATGGCTCAGTCCAAATACCTATAGACACACACACATGTGAAGAGTGACAAGAACTAGTACAGAACTCGGCACAATGGGGCTAAACATAATTCTGCTGCAGGTGAAACCTTATTCTCCAACTAAATGCATATCATCACACAGCTATTGCCAGCGGCACATTCCCAAACACTGTACATAAAGTGGCTGCGTCTGACCCTCAGCCCTTACCTGGCATTCATACCACTATAGTAAGCTAATAAATCTCTGCCATATACTGCATTTGTTAGTATTTGTTCTTTGTAGTTTGTATACTTAAAACATTTGGTATGTGGAATGTGAGACTGAATCATTGTATATATATATATATATATATATATATATATATATATATATATATATATATATGTGTATAGTACTTCATACAGATATTTACAGAGAATTTGTTTTATGGTATGCTACTGTACCTGCTATGATTTTATAATGTTGTCTGCATATCACATCCAATATGAAATGAGTATTGTCTGTCATGTAGACATAGTAATTTTAGGAATCTTTCTTGGCAGCAACTGTGATTCTCTGAAAAATGTTTTGCATGTGTTTTCTTCTTCTGCTTTAGAACATAGCATGTGCTGCTTACATGTTCAAGTTGCCTTCACAAAAACGTTTTCTCTTGTCTTATGACATGATTAATACCCTGAGATATGATGAAATGTCTGGCAATTATCTTCAAAGTTTACAAGTAGCAACAAGATGTGAGGATATGGTTTGTTGAACTCCAGTTTCACCTTAGAGTTTATTTGAATTTTTATGTATATATGCTTATGTAGCATAGTTTGTTTAATTGATTTGTTTGTATGTCTTATTACGGGTGATATTTTGTGCACTAAATAGGAATAGGAGAGTAATATCTATTTGATTTTTCTTAGCAGCTGGCAGCAGGTTTCAAAGTGAAAGTCATAATATGAATCCCGTAGAGAAAGTAGCCAACATGTTGCAATGTTGTTCCATTTTCTGCTTTACTTCCCTAGATTACATTATATTGCTTCATGTATTACATCAAGACTATATCCCATTTATTATAGCTCAGTCATGTAATGTGTTAAACAACATATTTGATTTTCATTTCCCATACTGTAAAATGGCTAATTATGCATTTAGTACAGCTATGTTATACTGAACTATTCATCAATTCTGAATCGCACACAGCATTCTCAAATATCCACAATGTGATGCAACACATTTAAAACATTTTTTTCTATAGCCAAAAAAAAAAAACTAGCCTCAGCGAAAGTAAGGATTTTCCTTACAACTTTACTGTCATCCATTTGAGATTTGCACACAAACTATCAAATTAAGTGAGATGTAGTTTGAGAATAGAAAAAAAAAACTCTCCTTTAAAATCATATTGAACATAATCAACAGTCACAGAGGCAAGTGTCATCAGAATTAAATAATTATATGCAAGAAGTAAAGCAGTGAAGAAAGTTAAGATAGAGTCCACAACTTACCATCCTGCTGCCCATTTTTAAATTTATTGCAGCCTTGAATAACAATATAACAGCCACAGTCAAAACAGTCTGGTATATTTCAAATATTTCAAGAAGAACAATTTCTAAATCATTGGAAAGTAGGCTATTATTGACAAAAGCAGAACAGAATAAAGCAGCAGCAGCAGGAGTCTGATTTAACTAGAAAGAAATCTTCTGTAAAACACCCTATCTATGAAGAAGAAGAGAGGGTTGTACACTTCAACTTTGGCAAGGTTATTGGACTGTTGATGATAATTCACCAGTACTGCAGATGTTTGACCATAAGTGTGCATATCTTTAATTATAATGATGAACTTGAGTGTCAGCTTTCAGGACTTTAACCCTTACCAACAAAATCTACTAATAATTCAAATTTGATGGCTAAATTACAAACGCAGTGGTCAACTGTACAGAACTTTTTTTCAATACTAATATGGTAAAAATATGAACAGTGGTAGTTTTATCAACATTAGTTATGGGGATATTAAGAAATCAGTTGAATAAATTTATGAATCAGATGACATTAGTAGATCAGTTGTTTTAAAGGCTGATTTATATAATGTCAGAATACATGGATGGCATCTGCCATTTGTCTGAGACTAAACTGCAGGCTTTAAAAATGCACCTGTTAAAGATGGGCGATTTGAATAATGTAATATAAGCCTTAAGTAAGCTCATTAAATTGTTGGTGAATGGTACCAGACTGGTAGCCCAACATAATGCATCAGAAATACTTCAGGTGCAGCTAACATTTGGTAAAACAGCGATTCTGGTCGTAGCCTGCTATAGGTCCCCAACCATGACCCAAAACTCACACTCCACATTCCTAAGCACCCTGGAGAATATTAGGGTCCAACCTAACACTCTCATACTGGGCGACTTCAACTACCCCTCCATTAACTGGAAAAACTACTCATGTACCAATACACTTATTTATTTTATTTATTTATTTATTTACATTTGTTGACCAGGAAAGTCAGACAGGACGCAGGTCCATTTTCTGTGGAGGACCAGGGAGAAAAGCTCCACAATTAAAATATTACAGACATAGTTACAGATGAACAATCCTAGCAATTAAAATACTACAAACATAGTTACAAATGAAGAACATAATACATTCAGTAGATAACTAGCATCTGTTCCATCCACAAAGTCATAGCAGATATTAACAATTGTTATAATAAGAAGTTACTGCCATATAATAAAATTCCAATGCCCTGGACAAGCTCGTTCTTACCCCCATTAGAGGTAGCAACATCCTTGACCTGGTCATTACTAACATGGGCGACTGTTGCTCTATACCAATAGTCAACTCCTCACTGGCTAGATCTGACCACAAACTAATCATCTTGGAAATCCACACCCACCCCCACCCCCACCCCCAGCCCCACAAAGGTGACCACCATGAAAAACTTCTCCAAAGCTAACTTTGGGCTCTTAAAATCAGAGGTGGCTAACCTCACTGCACCCATGCAATTGGAGAACAGCTGCATGACCACCAAATCATACACTAATGAACTGTACGAACATGTACACTAATGCATGGATATCACCATACCCAATAGAATCAAGATACTCTCCTCCCAAAAAAGGAAGACAATCTGGTGGTCCCCTGCCCTAAACAACATAAGGAGGAAACTGATGTGAAATAAGGTAAAGTCACAACACTGGAAAAACTCCCTTATCAGCCTCAACAAAAAGTTGAGATCTCTCATCAAATCCTCTAACGCTAGCTATGAAAACAGAACTGCAGCAGATAGTAAAGACAACCACAAGGCCTTCTATAGTTATGTAAAGAATCTCCATGCCAATACCCAGATTTGCTCAGAGCTGTTGCACAATGGCACCTCCTATACCGAGCCAACAGATATTGCCAATATACTGGTTGATAGATTCAGTACCAACCCTCCAAAGGGCCAGTCACAGATTGCCAGACACCCAGTATTACTGTTGCACAGGTTAAAACAACATTGTCCAATGCCAAGAATACAGCTTCTATGGGACCTGACAATATCCCTGGCTGTGTTCTACATGAACTACAGAGTGAACTTGCACCTCACCTGTGTGTCCTGTTCAATCACAGCCTCACCTCAGGCTTTGTCCCTACTGAATGACGCACTGCTACAGTCATCCCTCTCCACAAAGGAGAATTGACTACAGACCCTGGGAACTATCACCCCATTAGCCTGACAAGTCTGATATACAAAGCTATGGAATGCATCATCATGGACCTAATAAACAAGGATATAGGGAATCTCTAAACTCTGGATCCTACACAGTTTGGTTTTGTATAGGGTAGATCATGCCTGCTCAACCTGGCCAACCTCTTTGAGTCAGTCACCAGAGTTGTGGATGAAGTGGTGGTTTATACAGCTTACCTTGATCTGGCCAAGGTGTTTGCTACCATTCCCCACTCAGGGATCATAGAAAACCTCACTAAGCTCGGCATCAACCCCTATATCACTAAGTGGGTTGCAAACTGTCTCATAGATAGAACCCACAGTGTGAAAGTAGCTAACTCCAAGTCAAACTGCTGACCAGTCATGAGTGGATTCCCACAGTGTTCAGTCCTGGGTCCCCTCCTGTTTGGTATCTACTTCTCTGAAGTCCAGGCCAAAAAAATGTGTCGTCATCTCCTTTGGGAAAAACCCGATTCCCATGAATTACCACATTGATGGTAGTCCACTGAACACAGAAGGCGTCATAAGAGATCTGGGAACACAGATTGACAGCAACCTCTCTTTTGACCACCACATTGCCACTGTGGTCAGAATGTCCTTCTATGTGGCACATCTCATTACTAAGGGTTTTGCATCCAGGAAGAAAGAGGTCATTGTCTCCCTCTACTCTTCCCTCATTAGGCCAATCATCGAGTACAATGTCCCATTTGGCATGTACCTCACTAGACACCTGCAACAAGTGGAGAGGCTGCAGGTGTACCTTACAAAGAGGATCTTAGGCCTTAAACACTTGTCCTATATGAACAGACTCAAAACCTCCAACTATTCTTTGTCTCATATCACCTACTTAGAGGCAATGTCTTCTTGACTTACAAAGCCATGTCTGACCCAGCCCTGTTAGAAATGCTACATCTAAAGAAATCCTAATCCCTCCACACTACACGCTCCAGAGACCTCAACATCATTACCACAATCAGCAGAACAAGCTGGAGGCACAGGTTCATAACCCAGAGACTGCCCATGCTATGGAATAGACTTCCCATATATGTCAAGTGGAGTGCCTCACTGGTCGTCTTCAAAAGAAATCTTGATGCGTGGATGGGAAATAGAAATTTCACTCCGGGGATAACTCCAGTGGCTCTACCTGACAGTGGCACTAGGAACTAAGGTTGGGAAACACAATGCCAGGGTAATCCTGTGGGCTAGGTTGTAATGGCTCCAGTCCCATTAGCCTAGTACACACCTATGAACCTATGAATTTTGAGAATGGTAACAATTTGAAGGCTCTTTCTATTTTTTTTTTTTTTGTTCCAATTGATCAGTATATTCTCATTTGATAAAAATAGTAGATCCCAGTTTCCAAAGAAATATAATGGTATATAAAAGCTCTGATTAACCATATTATTGTAAATAACTGAAACAGAGTAACATCTCTTTAAATTCAAGACCCAAGTTGGCACTATACTATGATAATCTCTGTTGCAGAAATGATTGGCTATGTGTTTAGTAATCACTTTGCAGACTAGGTTTAAGAAAGGAAGATAATTAGACTTTAGTCCTCATATACCCACTAATTCTGTAGAATTCACATCCATTTTTAAGGCAGAGAGTAGAGGCTTACCTTCTGTAAAGAGAAAAACTAAATGCAGTACAACATTTATGGGTTTATTTGCTTAATTGAGGAGGAGTTCATATAAACTGTACCCTCATTCTAAACTTAGATTATTAATGAAGTTTCTGTTAACAGTAACAAAGTAAATGAGAACTGATATATGTGTACTAGAAAATATGATGATATAAGACAACACTGAAAAGTAAAGATCGGTATTAATGACTAAAGATGTAAGCAAATTAGCAAAAATGGCAGTCTGCAATCCAGACATTTTTTAAAGCCTGCTATCAAGAGTAGTTTAACAAATCCAGAACTGCTGCATCATAAAGATGTTTAGGATTTGCAAACTAACATTATACTAAGGGTCTCTCATATTCCTAAACGTTATTCTAGGGTGTTTACCATTCCAAATAAACACGGGCAATTCTTTCTTATTTTTGAAATAGTCAAACAGAATTCTTGATATAGTATTTTAATTAAGAAAAATAATTTGGTGTATGTCTTCATCTTAAATATGAAAATTCTTAATTTCTTTAATTTTCCTCCACTGTCTAAAATTATTTTTTAAAGAGTTTGCAATGCCTTGTTGGAAAATAATTTTAGATATGAATTCTATTTGATTCCCAGTTGTTTTATTTTAGCCAGTGATATGATAAGTTAATAAAAATGCAAATATTGTCAATACTGAAAAATAAGACAAATGAAAATGAAGTAGCATTAACTAGAATTTACTTGCAGTCCAAAACTTTGCTGCAATCCATGTTTATATCAATAGATTTTTAAGAGAAATTGTTTAGTTTATTAAGATAGACCAAGGCATAGTCTCCAAATGTAATAATGTTGAAGTAATGATTATTATACTTCATGCCCATTATCAAATAGTGGGAGGTAATCTGGGTAAATAATGATTCAAGAGAACGGATAAAAAAGATGGGGAATAAGGAGTGACATTCTCTTGAACTCAAGTTAAGCTTTGATTGACAATGTTACAAGCTGGTTAAATGTGGTTCAGGTAGATGATGCAACATCTAAAACAATGAGTTCACAAAGGATGATGTATATAATTACCTTAACTCAATTGTTTTTTATGAGCTATAGGAACTTTATTCAGTGTCTTACACGATTTATCAGAAAAAAGGACATTATTATTATATTCTGAATTGTGTGACAACATCTTACTAGTATCAATAAAAATCATAATTATATTCTGTATGGTTGTGGCCATTCAGTTGTTATATGGCATTTGTCTATTCCAAGAAATATGAATCCTGTAGCCACAATCATTATCATCATTTTTATATCAATATATATATATATATATATATATATATATATATATATATATATATACAAAAATCAGCTTGTAGTTTTATGACTAAAAGATTAGTATGCCTTTTAGGTATAAAAACAATGTTTGGTTAGTTAATAAAAAAGGCATAATTTATCTGAAGAGTAGGAGATTAAATCAGGTGTTCTACAAGACTTGGAGTTGGGACCCCTTCTTTTCTCTGTAGTCATGTCGAGCTTTCCTAATGGCAACAGGATATGGCTGAGCAAATATGATGATGATGTTAAAATTGGCTGTGCTGTTAGTGGTATATATCTGATCAATTTACTTCACAAATTTATTTGGATAATATGCAAAAATGGACAGTGTCAAGTGACATGAAGTTTAATATAAGTAAGACGTGTAAGGCATTTTAGGACTGATAATCCTTTGTATCTTTTTACTGTGGAAAATCTAAGAGTTAAAGTGGTGGAAGTTATTAAAGATTTGGGGGGTAAAGACTGATAATGCTCTATGATTTCATACACATTTGATGAATACAATTAGGAAATATTGCTGTGGAATGCATATTATTGTTTAGGTCTATTGTTAGAATAAGTTGGCATTATTGCCATTTATAATACTTTAATTAGGCCTAGAACTGAATATTTTGGATCAATGTTGCATATAATAAATTGATTGGAAAGAATTCAGAGACATTTAACTATGAAGATAAATGGAATGAGGAGCCTCAATTATAAATGTACATTAATACTTTTATTATACACCATTAAATATAGATTAGTTAGAGGTGACTTTTTATAAATATTTTAGCAGTAACAATAATGGGTCAATCATCCCATTTAAATAGTTTAGATCTTTGTATTTTTACCAGAGCTTTTGATCTGGTTAATTTGGTGGCAAGTTATTTGAAGGTCTTTTGAGGCTTTGTACAGGTATAAATAGCATTGATTTTTCTACCCCATAACCCTAGTGAAATCAACTCCATCTAGTTGCTAAAATGTACAGTATGAGTACTCAGCACATAGCATCACTGACAATTCCTGCTGCAAAAGATAAGAGAATCTTATTACCAAGGGATCTCCTACAGCTGAATTTTACTCCAGTTGTAAAATCACAAAAAGAGAAATACCTTCAGTTAAAACCTATGTAAAGCAGTTTCCAAGAATCAAATTAAATTTCAAGAAGTACATTGTTTTTCTGCTCACGTCTGCATCAGTGTGTTCTGTACTGTAGCGTTGAATCTGCTGGAGGGACACTCCCACTCCCATCCACACCCACAGGCCTTACACTGCTTAAGGCGAAGCTAAATTAACACTAACATATTTTCCTCCAGCAATATAACATTTCCCAGAAAAAAACAAATAAAGCACATAAAATACAATTAAATGCTGTGACTCACCTCAAGTAGTTAGACTTCAAAGATTTTGTCCTTGTATCCATAAACATTGATTGTTTTTTGTGAAAAAAACATATGTAGGGGGGAGTAACTGTATTACTTTGAAGTACCTGATTGATACTCCCCATCTCAGTTGTTGTTCAGCTACTAGAGCCCTTGTGGCTCCAAATTCAAAATCACCTTTCTCCTCCATGACCCAAGTGAAATCAATTCCATCCAGCTGCTTCAATCTACAGTAAGGTACATGTCATTTTTTGAATTTCTTAACAAAACCTGTCTATTTTTTCATTATGGTTCAACCTTCTGCTAGAAACAATTACAAATAAACTTCTACTGTGTTTCAACTGGCTAAGTGTTGTCTTTCTGCTGTTAATGTCTAGCAAACATATGAGCAAGTTTCTGCTGGCTTTCTGTTCTAGGATGCAGTGATGGCATGTACTTTTTTTGTTTTTTGACCTGCACACTTACAGCAAGTGAGTTTCTAGTGTGTTGCCATCTGGTTACGTGTTATTTCTTTCTCTGCTGCAAATCCTTTGCATATATATTAGCATGTTTCTATTGGCTTCTACTGTAGGCTTCAATTGTAGAACCTGATTTTATGTTTTATGAACAACACAGTTACTGGCTAGTCAATGCTTAGTTTTTTTTTTGTTTTCATATATGATAAAAATTCAAGCTGCTTATTCTAAAGTGATTAAATGTCACATTTACAGACTGTATATTGCAGTGATGGCGAACCTATGACATGAGACATGCCACAATGTTTTGAGTGACACACCAGTGTTCACCACAGTGGCATAGATATTGGGGGTGAAAGGGATGTGCGGCACTCGATAAGCTGTTGCATTTTTTTTCTTTGTTGTTTTTTGGCCTGGCAGTTAGTCAGGGGGTGCCATCATGGCTTTCTGTTTGGCTAAGTTGAACACCATGATGCACACACACGCAGCAGCAACAAGTCAGCAGGAAGCCCTTTGACAGTCATGCAATCACACACCTAGATGCAGAATAGTGTGTGAAAATAGCAGTGGGAACCCTGGGCTGAGAAGACAAATATAAAGGAGAGGTACTTAAGTAATTGATTTATTTTAATAAACATAAGAGTGCATAGAAAGATACACATTTTACTGAAGAGGTCACTTGGGTGAACGTTTCATGTTGGTGCTTGTACACATACTAGGAATGCTAATGAAGGGGTCACTTGGACAAATGTTTCATTTTGGTGCATGTGCATACCTCAGGGTCATTTGGGTGAATGTTTCATACTGGTGCTTGTGCACATACTAGGAATGTTAATGAAGGGGTCACTTTGGCAAATGATTCATTTTGGTGCTTGTCCATACTCAACATTTTACTGAAAGGGTTGTGTGAGTGAATGTTTCATTTTGGTGCTTGTACACATACTAGCAATGTTAATGAAGGGGTTGATTGGATAAATTATTATTTTTGGTGCTTGTGCATAATTCAACATTTTACTGAAGGAATCACTTGGATGAATGTTTCATTTTGGTGGATGTACACATACTAGGAATGTTACTGATGGGGTCTCTTGGGCAGATGTTTAATTTTGGTGCTTGTGCATACCTCAACATTTTACTGAAGGGGTCACTTGGGTGAATGTTTTATTTTGGTGGATGTACACATACTAGGAATGTTACTGATGGGGTCTCTTGGGCAGATGTTTAATTTTGGTGCTTGTACACATGCTAAAAATGTTAATGAAGGGGTTGAATGGATAAATTATTCTTTTTGGTGCTTGTGCATAATTCAACATTTTACTAAAGGAATCACTTGGAAGAATGTTTCATTTTGGTGGATGTACACATACTAGGAATGTTACTGAAGGGGGTCGCTTGGGCAGATGTTTAATTTTGGTGTTTGTGCTTACTGTACCTGGACATTTTACTGAAGGGGTCTCTTTGGGAAATGTTTCATTTTGGTGCATGTGTGTGTGTGTGTGTGTGTGTGTGTGTGTGTGTGTGTGTGTGTGTGTGTGTGTGTGTGTGTGTGTGTGTGTGTATATGTACATGGACATACTAATAACTATGCTGCTTGGGGAAATAATTAATGTGTGTATCAGGCCATCCACATACATGGTCAGACGGCTGAAGTGACCAGTGACCACTGGGTAAAAATCATTTATTTTTGTCATTTTAATGCTTGTGCATACAGAACAGAAACTAATAAGGGAGATCCTGGGGAAAATAATTCATTAGTGTGTCAGGGAAATGCTTTTGCATAATTGGACAAAAAAGTTTGTGGATTGCAACTCCAGTATCTAAGGTGAGGCATCTCTTTTAACAATGGATGTGAGTACCGTCCTTTCACTTTTTGTATGACTATGATGTGTTATGTTTTATTTTGTGAGGGTGGGTGGCAAACTCAGTCAGCCCAGGGACCCAAACTCTAGCTATGCCACTGGTTCACCAACACCAAAATTACCAAAGATACTGAACAAAAAATACAAGAAATATGTGGCCCTGCATCTATCTATTAAAACTCAGCAACAAAAAAAGTCATTAATTGATGTTAATGAAATAAAATGCAATATATTCCATATTTATTTCAGTTCAATTCAAAATTATGATTAAAAGTAGGGTAATTTTTTTTTTTGATTCACTATTTTAAGCCCATTTATCAGTGTTAATATAATTTTCTCTATTGTAAGTCACTGATTTTTCTTTTACTTTTATAATACATAGCAACACACATGATTGGACTATATATTTTTTAAATAAATGAATATGTAAAGAATTTTCTCTTTTGTTTGAGTGGTGGGGGTGACATGCTAGCAGCAGAGTCAAGATAGGCATTTTCCGAAGTTTTGACACGCCGAGCCCAAAAGGCTCGCCATCACTGGTATATTGTATAGCAAAGAGCAGGAACTAATTGAGTTAGCTGTTCTGCCTGTCTTAAAATATGGAAACCTCTATCTTAGTAATAACAAACTTGCATTTCAACACATTTTCCATCTGTCTTTCTAAACTATGGAAACCACCATTTTAGTCATCCCAAATGTGCACACCTAGACATATTTCCTTTTAGCTGCCTTATTTTCCAGTTTAAAAGTGATAAAGCAGAAATGTAAAAGTGTGAAATATAGTGCACTACTTACGTTGGCCAATCACTACTCAGTGCAGCAGAGCATAGACAAATAGTGCTTTATTTACCCAGTTCAACAATAAAACAATCCTAATTATTTACATTTGGCTGTCTTTCCCAGTGTATTGAACGGTTTACTATTAAATGTTCGAATGCACTCCGTGCGAACGGCGACCCCATCGACGCGTTTGCGAACGAACATCGAAACCGTTTCGATAGCGAACCGAAACCGCGAAACTCCGACGATCGACATTACCGGCCGCGCAACACCTCCACACCCATGCTACCATGGGTCGGATGGGGGCGAGATTTTGCCGTTCGCACATCTGGGCGTCGGTGTAGTGACGTTCGCAGTTCCGCGTTCGGGCAATGCGCGTCGCACAAAACGGGATCGACAATTTGATAGTAAACCGTATTGAACACATAGTATCTCTGGCAATTCCTACTGCAAAAGTTAAGACAATCTCACTACCAAGGGAACCTCTACAGCTGAATTTCACTCCAGTTGCATAAGCACAAAAGCAGAAATACCTTCAGTTAAAACCTATGTAAGGCAGTTTCCAAGAATCAAATTAACCTTAATGAAATATTTTGTTTTTCCTCACTTCTGCAGCAGTGTGTTCTGTACTGTAGTGTTGAATCTGCTGGAGGGACACCCCCACCTCCACCCACAGGCCTTATACTGCTTAAGGTGAAATTAAATTAACACTTTAGCATATTTTACTCTAGCAGTGTAAAATTTCCCTAGAAAAAGCAAGTAAAGCCCATAGCAATAAAATTAAATGCTGTGACTCACCTCAGCCTCGTCTTTGAATCTATAAACATTCTACCTCATTGATTGTTTGTGGTAGAAAGTTTGTGAGGGGTGTAACTGCCTTCCTTTTTACTGAGGGACCTCAAACTGAATATACAGCTTCAAATCAAACTAAATCCACTCCAGACAAACCCAGTGTTTTAAGTATAACTGCTTTGAAAATAATGATATAACCTACAGCCTATTAAAAATAAGATGTGTCAAGAGTTTTAATTTACACAGTGCATTTAAAGTTGATTAATTCAGAGGTTAGCATGTGCATGCCTAGTGACCCCCCCCCCAAACTCCTATAACAATAATCTGTTCTTGTTGTACTCGAACAGGCATGTGTCTTCTAATACCTATAGCTCTCTAAATAAACTACTGGAATTGGCTGAGAACAAAGTTAAAATACAGTATAATAACCAGGGCATAAGTTTCAGCCCCTACTTTTCTTATAATCATTTCAAGCCAAACTCACTGCAATACTGCCTATTGCAGTTAACTTAGGTGTAACTTAACACTAATATAGCAGCTTGTGTTACTTCCTTTAACATTTTCAGGACTTGTCTCACCTCCTGTCCCGCTGAAGTTTTACAGACTGGTTTCCTGGTACCTACTCCACTGTGGACCAACTCTCACTGTTCAGCCCTTGCTACATTCAGGCTTCATTCTGCTACCCTACCTTACACCAAATTTCCACCCACCTCCACTAAATCTACACTTATACCTCTTTTACTCCATCTCTTCTACTCATCCTCCTATCCTGTGGCTTACTGCACTATCCAATCATAAACTGTTCTCATTATGCCGTCACCACCCACTTCTATTCTAAATTCCTTCTCAAATCTCACTCTGCGCCCTCCACATCAAAACACACCTATTCTCCACACTATTATCACTGCTCATTACCTCACTGCACCATACTGCAAGATTCTTACAACATTATCCATGCCGTTTCCCTCTTGTATCACCGTATTCATCCTCCTCCTCTCATTCCTAACATCCTTATCAGTAGTAATAATAAATAAGCACACCCTAACCATTACTTCATCCTCACCTATCAATATCTTACCTCTAGCTACTCAAAAAATTCTCTTCAAGCTTATTTTCCACAACTCCATTCCACTGTTGTAACCCCAAAATACTAAAAATTGGCAGCCCCAATGTTAAGGCAATCTCTCTGCTAAAAATGCCATAATAAACAAACCCTCTTTCTCCACCATCCATCAATGCAGTAACATTCACCACAGCCCCTTCTTTCTCCACCATTCATCACCCCAGCATATAAACAAAGAATAAAAATAGTCACTCTAAACCTAAGAAGCATATGCAAAAAAAAAAAAAGATCGCAGATTTTCATACCTGGATTACTCAACACCACCCAGATATCCTAGTGACAACAAAGACCTGGCTAAAACCTGAAATAAAATATGCTGAAATACTGCCCCTAGTTGTAATAGTATTAGGACTGATGGAACACATAAAAATTCAAGCAGAATAGCTATAATCGTCTCAGATATGCTCACAGTAATTCCCTATACTGGCACAATCCCAACATTTGGAAAAGAATAGATCCCATTCTTATTCCTAAAACTTACTAGAACCAAGAACATATGCATTGCTGTGCTATATATCTCCCAGGACAGAAGATTCTAATACTTGAAAACATACTATTCTGGATAGCAGATGCAATCACAAATAAAATTATCTTCCTGGGTGATGTAAACATTGAATGGCAGTCTTTATCTGCAAATTCAGCAAACATCATGAATCTCTTTGCATTCACTCAACTTGCTTATACGACCAACAAGATATGACAAAAATAACTCCCAACAATCTATCCTGGACTGGATTCTGGTCACTAACGCATCTAATTTTACCTTTTCAGGTACCCACCCCGATACACTAAGTGAACACCTACCAACCAATACTCACAGGAATGCTACACAGCTAACAAACGAGCATAAGCTCAAAACTACCTGTAATCTCTCCCAGTTTATCAAATAATCTATCACTAAATCTCTGAAAGTGGTAAACAGGTCCATTTAAAAAAAAAAACTCCCTTAAATGATGCAGTTGAATACTTCAGTACAGCATTTCTAAATATTTTTAACACTTTAGCCCCACAACATACAAAAGTATTTAAAAAATACCCCATGGCTCACCAACTAATGCAAACACATTACGAAAGACAGAGACAAAGCATGGATTAACTAGCAAAAGAATAAAAATGACAAAGATCTGAAACTATACAGACAGCTATGGAACCAAGTCAAGAAAAAAGTTAATAGAAATAAAATACTTTTATTATACTCACCTGCAAGATAGCCATAAAACACTACCCTAAAAATTCTGGTCCTCTATATCCTATCTTAACAACCCATGTATAATAAAAGGATCACAGTCCATGCACAGACATTTCCCCTCTTCAAATAGCTACCTATTTCAATATTTGCTTCATAGGATGCATAGTCAACTTAACCTCAAACTCACCTAACAAACACACTTCCTTGCAGCTAACTTCACCCACCTTAGATCCTAGCAAATCTGCTTCACAAAACTCACATAACTGAAACCTCTCCAATACACACTTAGACAACAACATTACAAATTTCTGTCCCATAGCCATCTTGCCTTCCCTTTCTAAAATCCTCAAAAGATGGATACATCAACAATTTCTACACTATCTCTTACCAAATAAGCTAATCACCGATATGCAGCATGGATTTCGGTCAGACCATGGCACTTCAACTGCATTACTATCATTTACAGGCACTGTCAATAAATCTCACAACTCTAATAAACTTGTATCTGCAGTATTTCTAGATCTCAGTCAACCTTCCACTAGGTCTATCATATCCATCTATTCAATGGTTCTCCAGCTACTTTAACAACCAGGAATAAGCTGTAAAATTGCAAGGGTCCATCTCTGCATACCTTCCCATTTCAACAGGAGTCCCACAAGGATCCATCCTGTACCCTCTACTATTCAATATTTTTATTAATAACCTGCATTCATTTTTTTGTGAAGGCAACCTCATTCAATATACAGATGAATCTACCATCATCTGCATTTCAAACACCTTAACCCAACTCCAAGAAATCACTCAACAACCTGTCATATCAACTGAAACCTGGCTTACAAAAGCACAACTCTTACTCAGTCCCCTTAAAAACAAACTTATCTTCTTCATCCCAATCATTCACATCCTAACAAAGCATCTTTCAAAATATTTTCAGCAAATGACACTGAAAGTGAATACTAGTTTACTATACCAAACTATTAGGAGTCAAAACAGATGATAATATTAAATTTGACCTCCACATCCAAAGCAATATCAAGAAAAGGCATGCTATACAAAAACAAGCATTTTCTGAGCATACTTATCAAAATGGATTTGATCATCACAAATATGGGCGCCCATTGTACCACACCTGTTATCACCCCCTCCTTGGTCAGATCCGACCACAAACTGATAACCCTGGACATCCTCACTCCTCCACCTCCCCCAATCAAAGAAACCATAGTCAAAAACCTTTCCAAAGCAAACTTCAAACTATTTGCATCCGAAGTGGAAAGCTTCACTATTCCCTTGCAGAAGGATAATGATATCCAGGATGCAGAATCCTACACCAAGGCACTCTATATGCATCTTTAGGATTGCATGGACCATGCTATCCCAAATAAATCAAGACTCCTTCTTCAAGCAAGAAGAAACCAGTTTGGTGGACCCCGGCCATAAGCAAACTTTACAATAAAAGGAGGAGACTTATACAAAAAAAGGCCAAATCTCAAGTAGAAAAATCATCCCTGATCAGCATTAGTAAAAAATTGAGGGCCCTCATCAAGTCAACTAAAGCTAATTTTGAAAAGAAAGTTGCCAAGGATGCCAAGGATAACCATAAGGCCTTCGATGGCTACGTCAAAAAACTAAATGGCAACACTCAGGTCTGTTCTGAGCCAGTACAAAATGGAACAAAATACACTGACCCTTCTGACATTGCCAACATCTTGGCTGACAGGTTCAGTGCAAATTCCCCCCCCCCCCTCACCACCTACAGGGCCTATTAACATTCTAGGGGATTGTGTAAGTCCAATTATTACTGATACGTTGGTTAACAAGGCTCTATCTAAAGCTAAAAACACTGCCTCCATGGGACCAGATGGTGTCCCAGGCTGTGTCATACGTGAGCTCCAAAAGGAATTAACCCCGCATCTTAATACCCTGTTCAGTCTCAGCCTCTCCACAGGATATGTGCCCATAGAATGGTGCACGGCAATGGTGGTCCCACTACACAAGGGTGGGGCCACAACTGACCCTGGGAACTACCGACCAATAAGCCTGACCAGTCTGATCTGTAAGGCTATGGAGCGAATCATTATGGAACTCATAAATGGAGAGATTGGGACCCTCCAGTCGCTGGACCCCACACAGTTCGGCTTCGTCAAGGGCAGATCATGCCTCCTGAACCTGGTGGATTTCTTTGAGACAGTTACTCAGGCTATAGATAAGGGAAGGGAGGTACACACGGCTTAACTTGACCTTGCAAAAGCATTTGACACCATTCCCCATTCAGGTATTATTGATAAACTCACCAGCCTGGGCATAAACCCTTATGTCACAAGATGGATCGCAAACTGGCTCTCAGACAGATCCCATAAAGTAAGAGTAGCAGGATCTATGTCCGAATCCAGACCAGTAGTGAGTGGTGTGCCTCAGGGCTCTGTCCTGGGGCCTCTCCTGTTTGGCATATACTTCTCAGAAGTACAGGCAGGCATGGAAGGGCTGTGGCTGACTAAGTTTGTGGACGACTGCAAACTGTGTGCTATAATAGAGTCTCCGGCCGACATGGAGATTCTCCAGAAGGGCCTAAATGAGACTGATGCATGGTGTCAAAGCCATGGTCTCAAGCTAAATGCAAAAAACATGCGTGGTAATCCCCTTTGGAAAAAACAGAGTACCGGCAAACTACAACATAGGAGGCAATCCCCTGAAATCTGAAGAAGAAATAAGGGATCTAGGGACCCAAGTAGATAGTCAGCTTTCCTTTGATAACCATGTTGCCAAAGTGGTTAGAAAATCCTTCTATGTGACCCATCTCATCACAAAAGGGTTCGCATCAAGATCTAAGGATGTAATGGTGCCCCTCTACTCTTCCCTCATCAGACCCATTATTGAGTACGATGCACCAATTGGAATGTACCTGGCTAGACATCTCCAGCAGCTGGAGAGACCACAAAGGTACCTAACCAAGAGGATTACTGGCCTCAAACAGTTGCCCTATGCAGCACGATTGAAAAAGCTAAGACTGTTCTCTGTTGCATACTGCTTTCTCAGAGGCGATCTCTGTCTAACGTACAGAGCCATGTCCAACCCAGAATTGTTGAACATGCTCCATCTTAGCAAAACCAAATCTACTAGAGCTACACACTCTAGGGATATAAACCTCAACACAACAATGAATAGAACATGCTGGAGGTATAGACTCCCTTCACAGAGACTTCCCTTACTATGGAACAGGGTCCCGATCTACATAAGACAGAGCTCCTCACTATCACTCTTCAAGAGGAACCTTGATGAGTGGATGGGTAACAGAAAGTTCACACCAGGGATCACACCAACAGCACTACTAGATAGGGGCCAAGGGTACTAGCTGCTAGTACAAGGGTCTAGGGAACTACTAAAGGGGTGGTAAATACTGCACAATGTGGCTGGGCTAATATATGCCTTCGGGCAGATAGCCCAGTACCAACCTATGAACCTATAAAATTACTTTAGCCAAAACCTACCTTCTGCCACACCTTATCTATGGACCCCCAATTCTAAACAATTTACAATCATCCATAAAAACATGAAAGCTACTACAACACAATTGCCAGGTTTGCTATAATTCATCCTCCTTTACCCATCACTGTAAAGCTGTGCTTACCCTTAGCTGGCTGGACCTTCCCATCCAGCTCTCCTACATTCAGTTTATAACAGTGCATAAAATCATACACAAATAATTAGCTTGCTCAGCTCTTACCCCTTTAATCAACATATATTTCCCTAGGATATGCTCAGAACAGAAGTCAAACAAATTATCACTATAAATAAGTCAAATAAATATCCTGGACAAAGTCTATACTCATACTCAGCAGAAAAAAAATGGAACTCCCTACCTCTAACTATCATTTTTAAATGCTCCCTAAAAGAATACTTTATGAAATCGTGGGCCTGCTCCTGTGCCAATCCTGGATCCACTTAGTCACTGTATTTCACTCTCCTCCTTTCAGCACAAGTCATACCTCACAGCTCCCTCCATCTTCCTACTCCACTTCTTTCTTTTGTTTATCCCACTACCTTACCATATCCACCTTCTCTCTGCTGACCTTACCATGTCCATTTTCTCTCTGCAGACCTTCCCTGTACTTCTTTTGTTTTCCTCCCTACACACTTCATCTACATGAAGACACCCTATCCTGTGCTCTTCTTATAATACCCTTTTCTCCCCATGCATACTTCCTTTTATAACCCTAATATGAACACCCTCATAATACATCACTCAATTTCAGCTCACTGTCTCAAATCATGTAATCTCTAATATCTCTTTAAATATCGTAATAGAATTGTCTCAGGTCTCATTTATCACATGCTAATCTATGTAACAAATAATGTGACTAATACATTTTTCCTCACATATTTTCTTCAACTCAGGTTATTGCTTTTCATTACACTCTACTATGAAACCTATATTCTATGGTTTTCTCACTACAATATTTTTCGTGCCTATGTTTTGCAGTCTTACATGATGCTTTGTCATTTAAAATATCTGTAATTGATTTTTGATTGATTGTGATTGTGGAGGATTTTCCCCCAGACCTTTGATGAAAAATAGGCACTTCTTGGCTCAGACAGAGTTTACCTGTAAACAAATGTCAAATAAATGAATAAATAAATAATTAAATAAATAACATTGAATACTGAACTTTGATTAACACTGTTCCAGTGCTAAACTGCTCTTTACTTGTTTGCGCTACTTGTCCTGTTTGATTCTTTTATACTGATTTTTTATTTGTGCTATAGTGTTTAATACTGAACTTAGTTATATCTGACCTACTATATGCTGTCATGTTCCAGGGCATCAATAACCTGTGCTACATAGTAGCCATTGAGTATTTGCTCCTCATCTGCATTGCAGTGCATTCTTATATTTCTGAGGTACCCTGCCTGTGGCCTGATTAGATTCTGTCATATAGCAGAACTTGATAAGCTTTGTGTAACCCATGAATATAATATGAAGTTTTTCTACATATTGTAATGGCAATGAAATTTTTTACATGTTTTCATTTGGTTCTACTACTATATTGCACTAAGAATATTAAACTGATTGTCAAATTGTCTCTACTGTGAAGAATACATTGTGTTGAGAGCATTAAGGCTGATTTCCAATTTATTTCCCCTAGGTAGCATTTCCATTGTCTCCACTGGAAAGCATATATTTTCCTGAGAATATTAAAACTGATTACCTATTTATTTCTGCTGGGTGGCTTTTCCACATTACACCCCAAACAACTACATGTATAGCTTGTAGCTATGGCTGGATATTATATCATATTTTAAGCTACCTTTACTGTATCTTAGCTAATGCATTAAATTGAGCATCATTATACCAACATGCTTGGATTAATTGCAGTGAAACAGTATGTGAACAGCATTATTTTCACTGATGACCCCTGGTTGCTATCATACATAGAAATCTACTTGCTGGGGGTATAATTATTGAAACTGGAGACAAAGCCCTCATGTCTCTTATCTCTTTAATTTTCTGGTATCTACTACATGTCTACACTACTACATTACATCACTAACATCAAGCCTAATTATGCAGACATACTAAGAAACCCCATCCCAAAGCATCACAGGTCCTCAGAAAATATACTACTGGAAGCGGTGTTGCCAAGATGGTGAGCAGTTAACAGCACTGTTTTTAGCTCTGCTTCATTTTAACATTTCTGATATAATTTTTACTAAGAAACTCAAATAGAACATTTCAAAACTTGATGGATTTATAGTTGAACATCTGCTGAAAGATTTACTACAAAAAATAACAAGTCTGAAACTCTTTTAATTGCTTTTTTCTTGTCAAGAAAATTAGAAAAAACTAATTGTCTCAGAATGAGCCACTCTAACCCAGTGTACAGGACAGTACTATTATAAAAGACATACAGGCTATACTAAGTAACAACAGATAAATTAGCAAGCAACCTGGATAATTTTAAAGAGGAATGTAAAAAAAAAACAAGTTGAAGTGCTGAGTGAATCTCTTAAACAACAATCATCACAAATCTTGAGTATAGAAGAGGCAGTGTCTGATTTTGAAGGAAAATTACTTGAAAATGAGAAAAACACTGAATTTCTTCTGAAATAAAACAACTTATTTTGGGAAAAAAATAGAAAACTAAGAGAACAGATCTATAAGGAATAACATCAAGATTTACGGAATTCCTGAAAAAGAAAAGGGAGACAGCATGATTCGATTCCTTAATATCTGGCTGCCTAAAACTCTTTCAACCTGCCTAAAGCTTTTTTCTTTGGTATTGAAAGGGCACATAGATTACTTTATAAGACATCTTTAAAAAAAAGACCTTCATCAATGTCTGTCAATTTCCAACTTATATTAAAAAAAACACCTTAACCAAGGTCAATGATTGTAAGATTTTTTTTTCAAGTCAAATTAAGGATTTTGTCTTAAAAACTGCATAGAATTATTCAGCTAAAATAAAAGTAAATGCTGTACAATTTGACAATGACTATTCAACATTAGTGATGTCATGTTTCCAGCAAAACTAAGGATTCACCTTCTAAAAGGAAAGAAGATTTTAACACCTTGGAAGATGCAATAGACTTTATACAGAAAAAAAATCATAGGAAAAAAAAGCTGAAGAAATGGACTGCAATTTATCAACTTCTTTCAAGAGCAATGCAACAAGACATGGTTGGTTAATAAAAGACAAAAACAGTAAAAAAAAACTAAAGGAAAATGAAGATCTGTGTGTTTTGTGGTTATGAATTCTTTTTTTTTAACTGAATGAAGTGGTTGAATACTTATGAACAGATGCTGAATATTACTTTTTAGAAGGTAAATCATTTATTTATTTCTTTCCCTACTTCAAATGGTTACTAGTTAATTCTTTAAAAAGTTAGAGATTGATTCTTTTAGCTATATATGAAATTAAAGCCACTTATTTTCATTTAGAGTTTAAAAGGTTACGTTTATTAAAAGTTAATCATTATTGTGATAAAACTTATGTTAGGTGGCACACTTTCTGATATGTTGTGTAACTGAGTCATGTACTATTAAATATAAAACAAGATGCAGCAAATAACACTAAAGAGGCATGTTAAGTTACATTATGGGTTGTTAAAATGGTCCAGCAGTGTGCTACTGATAATATACTTGACATAAAATAGCACCCAGGAAAGTTATGCTATGTTATAAACAAAGTATAAAAAATATAGTTTCTTACATATATAAAAGTTATTATTGGAATGTTGCCAAATACTTAAGAGTAACATTTACAGTTTTACAAGTTAAACCTGGATCACATATAACTGTCATTCTTTTAATGCTAGTTTATATGCTATGTCTCCTTTAAAAAATGATAGTATGCTTTATATTAAACATCTCATACAAATAGTGCTTGCTGAATCATTAAATATTATTTATTTAAATACAATAGCTTTTTAGTGGTTGGGATACTTTGAGGTATCTTTTGTTGTTTCCTTGATGGCTTGGAGGGGTTTGAGGGATTGATGCATGGTGTTGAGGTCGCTTGGATTCACTTGCAAGCATTTTTGCATGAATTGTAATTAATGAACTATTCGTTTTCAAGCCCTTATCATGAAAACCAGCTTAAAACAACTTAGAGTGATGTCATGAGCACTTTTGTGATGCTGTGGGTGTTCTTAAATATGTAAGAATTGTCTAAGCTATTTCTTCCTGTCTAAAAGTAAATAATCATATTTTTAATCATATGCTAAGATACCAAAGAATGCAAGTTAGAGAATAAGCAAAAGACAGTGAATTGCATTTTAAACCACTGTCAGTTATTACATAGTTCTGAATGCATGCTACTGATTATATACTTAACATGTATTAGCACCCAGAAACATTCTGCTATGTAAAATATAGTTTCTTACATATATAAAAGTTATTATTGGAATGTTATTAAATAATTACAGTAACATTCATAATTTTACAAGTCAAACATGGATCACACATAACTGCCAGTCTTTTAATGCAAATTTATATGGTATGTCTTCTTTAAAAAATGAAAGTCTGCTTTATATTAAACATTTTATACATATAGTGCTTATGAATCATTAAATGTTATTTCTTTAAATAAAATATCATTTTAGTGTCTAGCATACTTCAAAATGTTTTATTCCTTTTTACAGGTATGGAAGGGTATGAGGGATTGATGTATAATGTAGAGATGACATGTTCACTCATGAGCATTTTTGTGTGAATTGTAGCTGATAAGCTGTTCATCTGCAAGCTTTTGTCGTGAGGACTAGTTTGAAGCAGCTTAATTAGAGTCATGAGCAGTTTTGTGATGCTGTGAGAGTTCTGAAAATTCTAAGAACTGTCCAGGTTACTTCTGCCTATCTAAAAGCACATAATCATAATATTTTGAATCACATTCAAAGATATTAACGAATACAAGTTAGATAATAAGCAAAAGACATTGAACTGCATTCTAAACCACTGTCGGCTATTAAAAAGTTCTGAATGCTTGCAGTGTACTAAAAAGATAGTTTATATACTAGCCTATAGAATGACACTTCTGATAAAAAAATTAGGAGTGCGTTTCTCTGTTATTGTCTCTTTTTAATGATAACAAAACTTAATATCTCAGAACAATCAATTTATTATGGAAAGTTTGACTCTTAAAAGGGAAGATTTTTCACTTGTTTCTTTAGATACTATTAGACATCACATTTAAGTAAAAAATAGGACTGATTCTAACAGTAGTGCTAGATTAAAGAGTATCAAGTATATAAGGGTAAATATAAATGTTCTATTCTATGATACTCTACACGAGGATTATAGCTAACATATGAAACTTGGGAATATAGTAACAGTACAAGATATAGTATATAAAAAGAAATAGAAAGATATCAGAATATGCAAATATGTATATAGTAAAATAATATAAATATGTCTACAAGGGTGGTAGCTTGGCATAGTGGATAAGGTGTTCACCTTATAGGCCCAAAGTCCAGGCTTTGATCCCCCCCATGGGATAAATGGCTGGGCTTGGAATGACCCACAAGAACAGTTAGCCTGGTACTAATTTATAAACTTATGATTCAATGAACAACTTTGCACAAAGTAAATAAAATAGAACAATATAAAATTATCTGACCTATAAATTAATAAATATGAAAATAACCAACTGTTATCTTCTCTGTAGTAGACCAGGGAGATAATGTAAGGTACAGGGAAAGATAACTGTAGAGATATTCAGTTTGGTCAACTTATATAATAAAGATTCTGAACACCTGTTACCTTTTCTTATTCATAACACATACTAAAAGCATGAGACACATTAATATGAATCAGAAGCATGAGCTAATCATCGTTAGTCTAATGGAACATTTGAGAGGTAGTTTGTTTGTCTTTTTCAACAAACTAGGAATAAGTTATTCCATGGTAGAATGTTTTAGGGTTATAGCATTAGGTAATGTTTTAATTGTTTTAAAAGTTTTGACCATAGCTGAAGATTTATATTGTTATATATAAATCATATAGGTTCATAGGTAGGTATTAGGCTATCAGCCCTGGGGCCTATATAAGCCCAGCCAAAAAAGGTACCCTGGCTTTTGCCACCCAAGAAAATTATTTTCCTGTGCCACTGTCGAGCAGAGCCACAGAGGTGATTCCCGGGGTGAATTTCCTATTTCCCATCCAATCATCAAGATTTTTCTTGAAAAGTGCTAATGAGGAGCTTTGTTTGATATAGATAGGTAGTTTATTCCAGAGTATGGGAAATCTCTGGGACAGGAATCTATCCCCTCGGCATGTTCTGTTTATTGTGGTGACAAGGTTTAGGTCCCTAGACCGTGTAGCTTGGAGGGATTGGGATTTCTTTAAGTGGAGCATGTCCAACAGCTCTGGGTTTGACATAGCTTTGTATGTTAGGCAGAGATCACCTCTGAGTAGGCGATATGTGACAGAGTAAAGCTGCAGTTTTTTGAGACGGTCTGCATAGGGCATCTATTTGAGGCTGGTAATCCTCTTTGTGAGGTATTTCTGCAGCCTTTCCAGTTGTTGTAGATGTCTTGTGAGGTACATACCAAAAGGGGCATTGTACTCTATAATGGGCCTAATGAGTGATGAGTAGAGGGGAACAATGACCTATTTTTTTCTCTCTTTTGTGATGAGGTGTGCCACATAGAAGGATTTCCTGACTGCTGTGGTGATTATCAAAGGAGAGACTACTGCCCACCTGTGTCCCAAGGTCTCTTATCACACTTCGGTGTTAAGTATACTACCTCCTATGTTGTAGTTCATGGGTACAGAGTTTTTGCCAAAAAGGATGACAATGAACCTTTTGGCATTGAGCTTGAGGCCATGGCTTTGACACCAGGCATCTGTCTCAGTGAGGCCCTTTTGTAGGATGTCCACATCGTTAGGAGTTTCAATTATGGCTCCTAGTTTGCAGTCATCTGCGAACTTCATTAGCCAAAGATGTTCTGTGTTAGCCTGTACTTCAGAGAAGTAGATACCAAACAGAAGAGGACCCAGGACTGAACCCTGTGGTACTCCACTTGTCACTGGTCTTAAGTCGGATTTGGAGTCTGCTACTTTCACTGTGTGGGTTCTGTCAGTGAGCCAGTTGGCAACCCATCTTTTGACATAGGGATGTATACCTAGTTTAGTGAGTGTATCTATAATTGCAGAGTGGGGGATGGTGTTGAAAGCCTTGGCAAGGTCTAGATAGGCTGTGTGAACCACCTTACCCTTGTCTACGGCTTTGGTGACTGCTTCAAAGAAGTCTATCAGGTTTAGAAGACATGATCTGCCTTTTACAAACCTGAACTGGGTGGGGTCTAGAGTTTGGAGATTACCAATGTCTTTGTTTATAAGTTCCATGATGATACATTCCATGGCCTTGTAGACCAGGCTCATCAGGCTAATGGGGCAGTAATTCCCAGGGTCCATGGTGGCTCCCCCCTTGTGGAGTGGGATAACCATCGCTGTGCACCATTCAGCAGGCACAAAGCCTGAGGTGAGGCTATGACTGAACATGGTACTTAGGTGGGGTGCCAGTTCATTCTGTAGTTCATGTAGAATACAGCCTGGGATGTTGTCTGGTCTCATGGATGCGATGTTCTTGGCTTTGGAGAGTGTGGTTTTTACCTGTGCAGCCATGATTACAGGAACTTTGCATTCTTTCAGTATAGAGATGGGCTTTTTAGGGGGTGAGAGGGGGGTAAAGTTAGCACTAAACCTATCTGCCAGGATGTTGGCAATATCAGTTAGGACTGTATATTTAGTGCCTTTGTGCTGTAACTTAGAGCAGATCTGAGTGTTGCCATTGAGGTTCTTGACATAGTTATAGAATGCTTTGTTGTCTTTAGAATCACTGTCGATTTTGTTTTCATAACTAGCTTTGGAGGATTTTATCAGGGATTGCAGCTTCTTACTGAAGCTGACCAGGGAGCTCCTCCACTCATGGGATTTTACTCTCTTTTGCAACAGTTTCATCCTTCTGTTGTACAGTTTGTGCATGGTAGGGGACCAGCAGATTGGCTTCCTTTTTTTGGAGGATAGCGTCTTGGTTCTGTTTGGGATAGCATGATCCATGCACTCATGTAAGTGCTTATAAAGTGCAATTGTGTAGGATTCAGTAGTCGTAACTGTATTGTCCATCTGCATGGGTGTCATGAAGTTCATCACGTTTCTCTTAAGAAGCATGAAGTTGGCTTTGGAGACATTTTTTACCATGGTTTCCTTAATGATGGGTGGGGGCAGGATGTGGATATCTAGGGTAATTAGCTTATGGTCGGATCAGACCAATGAGGCATTGACTTCAGGTGTGGAACACCGGTCACTCATGTTGGTAATGACTAGATCTAGGATATTGTTGCCCCTGGTGGGGGTGTGTATAAGTTGATCCAGGGCATTGGAGTTTATGAATTCCAGAAAGTGTTGAGTGAAGAAGTTGGTACATGAGTAGTTTTCCCAGTTAATGGTGGGGTAGCTGAAATCGCCCATTATTAGGGTGTTTGGTTGAACCCTAATATTTTCCAGTACATCAAGAAAAGAGGAGTGGGAATCCTGGGGCATGGTGGGTGATCTGTAGCAAGCTACAATTTGGATTTCAGTTTTGCCCAGAGTTAGTAGCACTTGGATAACCTCAGCTGCATTATGCTGATCAACTAGCCTGGAAGTGTGGATATCCTTAATGAATATGGACACACCTCTGCCTTTGGTGTTCCGGTCCAGGTTACATGGCCAAAATGTGTGGTATGAGTTATAGCCTGGTAGTGTAGGGGTGCTCTCTGGAGCCTTGAACCAGGTGTCAGTCACTGCACAGATATTGATGTTCTCCATTTTAAGGAGTGCCTCAAGTGAGTACATTTTGAGATTTAGACATCTAGCAATGAGTAGCATCACCCTCAGTTTTTGCTTGCCTGTTCCTGTTACTGTGGTGAATTTGTAATTTGAACCTTGCCTAAAAAAAGGCACTATAGGGGCAGCAAGAACCTTAGCCAGCATCCAGTATCCCAGGGGTGACAGGTGCAGGCCATCTCTGCAAAGCATTGTGGTCTGTCGACCATGTCATCCCAGGCAGACAGATACTGGATCCCTTTAGAATGGCACCAGAAGCTTAGCCAATTGTTGAAGTCAATCATTTTATCCTTGTACTGCGGCATCGGTCTGGGTAATGGCAGAATGCCACTCAGGGCTAGGGTCATACCTGCCTGGGCTACAAGATCGGAGAGCTCTTCCATGTCTCTTTTCATGTAGTCCAGGGAGGTACGTCTCAGGTCGTTTACACCAACATGGACAATGACAGAGTCATATTTGTATTTGTTGTGGAGAGACCTGAGTGCGTGGATTATGTGGCAGATCCTGGCAGAAATTTTGAACGTAAAACTTAATCATAATAAAGCAAATACATTATTAATTAATAAAAAAATTCTAATTTCAATTGGATTAGCAATCAAATGAAATTATATAAATAAACTTTCAACAGTTTGTTGATAAAATTTTAAGTTTAGTTCCAAATTGGAAGAAGTTCTAATGCTAATTAAGATGGTAATTCCCCATAAAATATTGTTTTTCTTACAGTCTTTAGCACTATCTCCAACAAAAAAAATGATGAAGAAGATAAATAATATTCTCCTTAAATATTTTGGTGTCCTACTAAACCATGACTTTCCTTTATTTGGCACAGAAAAAGGTTGGAATAATGGTGGAATAGGATTCCCTGATATTAAATAATAAAACTTATATCATTGTGGATACATTCACCTTATGATTCAAAATGTAAACAAATACATCAGGAAATATTATTAGTAAATAATAAATATATCACAACCAGTCAAAAACAAATAATTCCTATTAGTCTTCTTCTTCTTTCGGCTGCTCCCATTAGGGGTCGTCACAGCACATCAACTGTTTCCATTTCTTCCTGTCTTCTGCATCTTGCTCTGTCACACCAACCACCTGCATGTCCTCTCTCACCACATCCATAAACCTTATCTTAGGCTTCCCTCTTTTCCTGTTACCTGGCAGCTTTATCCTTAGCATCTTTTTCCCAATATACTCTGCATCCCTCCTCAGCACATGTCCAAATCTACGTAATCTTGCCTCTCTGGCTTTGTCTCCAAACCTTCCAACCTGGGCTGACCCTCTAATATACTTATTCCTAATCCTGTCCATCCTTGTCACACCCAGTGCAAATCTTAACATCTTCAACACTGCCACGTCAAGCTCTGACCCCTGCCTTTTTGTCAATGCCACTGTCTCCAACCCATATAACATAGCTGGTCTCACTACATTCTTGTAGACCTTCCCTTTCACTCTTACTGGTACTCGTCTGTCACAAATCACTCCTGACACTCTTCTCCACCCACTCCATCCTGCCTATACTCTCTTCTTCACCTCTCTTCCACACTCACCATTACTCTGAACTGTTGATCCCAAGTACTTAAACTCATCCACATTCGCCACCTCTACACCCTGCATCCTCACCATTCCTCTATCCTCCCTGTCATTCACACACACATATATTCTGTTTTAGTCCTGCTGACCTTCATTCCTCTTCTCTCTATAGCATATCTCCACCTCTCCAGGGTCTCCTCCACCTGTTACCTACTCTCACTACAGATCACAATGTCATCTGCAAATATCATAGTCCATGGGGACTCCTGTTTGATCTCGTCTGTCAACCTGTCTATCACCATTGCAAATAAGAAAGGGCTCAGAGCTGATCCTCGATATAATCCCACGTCCACCTTAAATGCATTTGTCACTCCCACCACAGACCTCACCGCTGTCACACTAATAATATTATATGGTTATTAAAAGATGTTTGATTAAATGGTATTATACCCTCTTCTAAAATTCCATTTTTAAATAACATAATTTCCTCTTTCCAAAAGTTCACATATTCTAATCATTGTATTAGATACTTAATATTTTCTATGTTTCCAACTGTATATAAAAATGTCTGCTTAGAAACTCCTAACTTCAACTAAATACTAGTACTGGAACAACAAAGTAAATTAATGTATTGGCATCAATTCTTAAATGGTACTGATATATATATATATATATATATATATATATATATATATATATATATATATATATATACTGTTGGCAATTTAAGGTCCAGACACAATCAAGAGTCTGAGAATTGATTAATTTTACAAATATTTATAGACTTTGTGAGCACAGAGATAAATAAGATATTTAACCTAGGTAAGAAATAATTTCCAAAATTATTGGAATTCTTAATAAATATCAATAATAATACAAAGTAAATAAATATTTGCCACAAATTTATAACATTCATAACTTAGATTTCACATATTTAGACAATTCCTATTGGAACTACTCCTCAAAAGTTAATTATCAAGACTTCTCTGAAGAACACAAGAAAATATTAAAATCTACAGATAAAATCATATCTTCATTATACTGGAAAATCTTCAGTTGAAAATTCTTACATAGAGCTTTTGTCACTCCTAACAAAATTAAAATTATGTATAAGTCAAATAGAATTAAATGCTGGAGATGTGATTCTGAAATAATAGCTGACTGGATGCATATGTTATATGAATATGAAGTCATCTTCTGTTTTGGAAATAAATTAATAACTTCATTCAAGATCTATGGTCAGATAGATGCAATATTTCTAAATCTTTAGTTTTATTTAATGCTTCAATTCCTGAGATAATTCCAAAAACCCAACTGCCTCTTCTTTGGTCTATTCTTTCTATAGTCAAAAAAGTAAAGTTACCCCCTCTAGTGTTGAATTTATTAGTATGGCACACATTGTTTGCAGTAGTGAATTGCATACTATAAAGTTGAGAACTCTAATATTACACATTCATATAAATCTTGGATTAAACTTAAAGACTTGCTTGAAATATATTAATTGTTGTTGATATGTACAACTTTGATGTATTGATCAGACTTGGACCTATGTAAATAACTATTTATTTCATTTATAATTGATTTGTCTATTGTTTTAAAACCAAATAAAAAAATTTAAAAAATATACTACTGTGTCTCGATCTCAGCAGTACAACCACACCAAGCACACCAAACACAGTATTATTTCCTGCAAAAGCCCGGGACACCAAAGCAGTACACAGAATCCTCAAGTCAGAAAATACTGTGACATATGGCAATGTCCTTGTCATAGGTGTCAATAGTTACACAGCAATGCTCCATTCAGCAGGCTGAGAAAAGTTAGACACCTGTCTCTAATGACATGATTAACAATGTCTACAAGGCATGTAAGACCCATTGTCCTAAATATTTTTCACAATTTGGTCATTGCACATGTGGGAGTGAATGTCTCTTGATGATCAAGCTTAGAAAATATGAAGATAGGCATTGTTGTCCTCTCTTTACATCCATTATTGTTGAAGTCTGATAGTCTTAAACAGTATTCTACTATCACAGCATATAATAACATGTTATAAGCATGAAATATTTGAGTTCAACAATCAGCTCAGTAACTAGTGTCAGTCTATGGAGGGTTGTAATGTGTGTCAGCATGAAACTCTTTGATAGACAGTCATACCTGCTTCACTCAGTATAGATTGTGCCTCTGTCCTCTGGACTTTATCATACTGACTAATATATTCTCTAGTGTAAACTTTAGACAAAGTTGATCTCTTATGTCTACCAACCTACCAAATTTTATTCAAAGCACTATCAATTTGGCATACCAAATTTTATTCAAAGCACTATCAATTTGGCATTCAGATCTAGAAGCTTGAACAAAACATTGCCTACAGTGGAAGTGGTCATGACCCTTGAAAACATCCACTTTCACATGGTTACAGAAACATGGATCCAATCCAGTAACAACATTCCATAGTGTTAAGTACCACTCATTTATACCATCCAATGAAGATGGCTGTTCCAGGAAGGAAGTATCTATATTTATTAGCAACCCAGTATCTCCTGAATAATTTATACAAGATAATGACTTTCAATGCCTGCATATTGATATCTAAAGCAAGTCTACCTAGCACATAATTGCTAACTGCAGTATCCCTGCAGCCTATGATAACCACCTTACCAAACTGCAATCCCTAACTACTGAAGGTAGCACAGTCCTTCTGGAAATTTAGTTATCCAGTCATAAATTGTTAAAGAAATTCTACACAATCAGACACACACAAATTTGATAACACAAACTCTCTCAAAAAGACAGTACCACTCTCTACTACAGATGCAAATCTACTGTATTTGGCTCTTACTAACAGCTCCACTGTTTTCTATGGCTACTGTTTCCCTATCACTGATTACATTAGACTACTATGTCATAACATTCTCTATAAGAATCCAGCCCAAGCAATGCTGAAGTCCTACTGCCTTCAATGACTTCTCCAATGCTGGATTCCAGCAACTAGCAGATAACCTAATTAATTTTAAGTAAGTTTTAAGTGTTCTCCACCCCAAAGCACTCCATAACTGTGGTTTCCACTTATGTCACTTATTTCTGTTCATATCTAATTTCATACATGCAGGCATCTGTCCAAATTCACTACAAATAGATGCTCATATTTATAAATATCAGTGGTAGATACCAGTATCAGTAAATTTTACAGCAGGAAAATACACCACTGGTCTCAAATATAAACTAAAATCTTCCTAGACCAAATATGACCTTAAAAGGGTAACTACAGAAGTAAGGGAAAAATAAACATTAAAGTAAAATAAGAAGTAAACATTACTATAGTGTTCAAGGACAACAAGAAATTATTATTTTAACTACTTTCAAGAATCTTAGAAATAAATCCTCAGCACTGTACTGCACTTATGTTCAAGGACATGTTCCACTTCAACCCTGAGAACATTGCAAATGCAGTAGTGGACAAGTGTAGATCAAACTGCTCCTCTCTCTATCCTTCAGTTTGCCCCATATACCATCCAGTCAGTTCCACTGCCTATGATTTCCTATGAACAAGTCTATGAAACCCTCTGTAGAATTAAGAATACTAGCTGCATGAGTCTGGACAACATATTGGAAGTTTCCCCTTTTTATTATGGAGCAGTACCTCACTGACCTATTGACAAAAGTCCTCAGTCATAGCCTCTCCCAAGGTGTGGAGAACTGCTGCTGTGGTAACTCTTCACAGGCCACTGATCCAGGGAGCTACAGACCAATTGGCCTCACTTATATAATTAGAAAAATAATGAAATTGGAATCTATAAGTAAGGCCTTTGGGAGGCTAAATACCCATGAACCAAATCAGTATGGGTTTATGAAGGGTATAGCTTTCCTATTTAATCTGGTGTACTTCTTTGAGAAGGTCGCAGTACTGGACAAAGGCAATTCTGTAAACATTGTCTAACTGCATCTGGTAAAGACCTTTCAAATCAACGTCTCACCCTGACATTATAGAAAAACTGTCACAGCTGAATGTAAACCCATATGTAATTCATTATGTAACTAATTGCTTTACAGCAAAAAAAAACCTTACTCAGGGTTGTTGTCACACATTCCACAAAAAGAATCACAACTAGTGACATCTTTATAGTTCCATACTGAGACTCTATTCTTTGGCATCCACTGTGGTGATGTTAAAGCTTATGCCACGGACTAATGACTGATGACTGCAAGCATCAACCTGTCATTAGCTCACCTTAGGGGTACTTTATTCTCCAAAGGGTCTGTCTCCTGCTGATTTATGGTGCCAGTACTACTGGTTAAAGAAAATAAATGCAGCGTTGTACTCAGTGTAAAAAGTTGTATCTTTGCACCTATCAAATGTACAACATCCCTAGAAAATAAGTCCTGTCATTAAAGATGTGGGCAAATTTATGCATAATGGACTCTCCTTTAACCAACATATATTGATTATCTTTAGAAAATCTATTTTTCCTAGTCCAGTTGATTAGTAAAGTCATATACATTCCTTACATTAGGCTCATGCTTGAATATAATGCCCTTATTGGTATGTGTGCACATACAAACATATCATTTAACTAGAAAAAAGCAACATTTCCTTACAAACAAAATTTCAAGGCTGAGCTTCTTGACCTACACAGAGCAAATAATAACCCTTCTTATCTACTCTTTCTCTAAGAAAGTTCTACATGGCAAGCTTTGTCTGGCATGCAGGATGTAAATGTCCCTCTACTGTTTAATCTTTTAAACATCTGTAGAATTTGTAGCACCACTAAGATCCTTCTAGGGACCTTATCAAAACTATAACATAAATAGGACCTGTTGGGAGGATATCTGTCCCAGAGAATCCCTTACTTATGTAAAAGTTTCATGTCCATATCAAAATATCTCCTTAATTCTCTTCACAAATAACTTTGATGAATAGATCAGAGTCTATAAATTCAGCCAGCTTTTGTCTCACTGCCTCCAATGGACATTGCAATCAAGTAGTGGGAATTACTGTAGCCCAGGTGAAAATGATGTACAGGAATGATTGCTTAGTATCTACTAATGAACCTATGAAAGGTACACTGATATCCAGACATTTGTATTCTAATGGCATGAACCACCCATCTGAATCATATACAGTATTTATTATTTGAAAGTGTCAGTTCAGTTTAATAATTACAGCCATAATATCACTGTCTGAGGTACTGGAACCTGCTGCAAATAAGTGTGGGGTCCACTATTTCTTAAGGGATTCTAAATGAGTGATAATCATGAGATTCTTGAGTACAGGATATATGCACATCTATAAGTACAAGATGGCCTTTCTTTTCGATGGAATTTGAATTCCGTTAAAGTTCTACAAGGAAACTTTCATGGGCTACACAATCTAAATTCTAAATATTAGTTTCTAAAAGATTTTGACCGCAGAATTAAGTATAAATAACATTGCTGAGAATGCTTGATCACATTGACAATACACAAAAGATCCAACCAACTGACCCAGAAAGGATAAAACCGGATTATAATTCCTTGAATAATGATTATAGGATAGACATTATCATTACCTTCTTTAGGATAGATATGTCAAATAAAACACTCTTATCTTGTTCAAATAGCCTCATTCCCTGCTCTTAGCATACTAAGAAGATAAGTAGTAATCCTAAAATGATTTCCTAAACTGAATCAATTTCATACCCCCCCAAAAAAGTATTTGCATGTGAAGTATAATCTGCAGCCAGCACTTAATGTCATCTACCACGACAATGTTCATTCAGAGTCAGACATGAACCTATAGATAATATTCTCTGTCTAATTAAACCATGACATAAAGAGTGATCAAATATGACTAGAAGAAAAATTGAGTTCCTTCTTAACAAACTGATTGATTCTTCTCCAGCTTGACCTGCAGTTCCTACTGGGTTCTTCCCTGCTAAGTTGTTTTTGCCTTAGCAAAACTCCAATTTAATTTTTCCCACACTACCTCACCTCCCATGATTCATTGCGCCATTTAATTAAAAAAAAAAACAAGACCTTTGGTCTCTTGACCTATCACTTTCTGTTTAAACTAGGATTCCTTCCCTATGTCCATGGTGATGTGCAGGTGCAAATTTAAGGTACTATTTCACTGAATTTTTGCTGTGTGTTACCATTTTTTTTTAATCTGATTTCACCTAATGTTGAAAATATCAGCCTTGAAATGGCTTTTAACATACATTTTGCTGTTACAGCTTTAGTGGTTATGTGTGATTGTCATTTTTAAGTTTGATCACACTGTTTCAAGCACTTGTACTGTATATTTGCCTAATGATCAACTATTAGCCTTGAAACAGTTTTTAGCATGCCTTGTGCTATATAAGCTTTGCACTGATGTGTGAGTGCCATTTAAGGATCTATCACACTGAATTTTGCTTTGTTTCAGGCATTTTTACTGCATTTCGCATATAATGTTAAACTGTTGGCCATGAATTTGCCTTTTTAACATGCTTTGTGTTGTCTTTAACAGCGATGTGTGAGTGCCAATTTATTGAAATATTTCACAGTTATTGCTAAGTCAGTAGGCATTTTTACTGCATTCTATCTAATGTCTGTATCTAGCCTTTTAAATGGCTTTTAACTTTCAATTATCCTGTTTAAACCTTAGCGACCTTAAGTGCAATGTAGTGCTCATTACAGTTATATGATAGCTTGCAGCACTAAATCACATCTTAAGTTTATTTGTACTATTACTATTTTATGCTGCCACATTTTTATGCTTGATAAGCCTTAAATTTGGCTTTCTGTTATAGATATTATCAAAACTTGCTCATATATCATTTTGTTTCTGTAAGAGGTAATTAATGCAAAGGTAGTACATATTGTTCAGGTTATAGTTAATCTATATATATATATATATATATATATATATATATATATATATATATATATATATATACACTAAATTATTTCAACTCACATTTACTTTGTCTTTCCTCTCTCTACTGGTCATATACAATTACACCTCTTATTGGCCCTATTTTGCCAGTATTTTCTGTGCTCTACTCTCCCCAACCTCGTCTCCTTGCTACAGTGTCTCTACTCATAACCATTTCTACTGTTACTGTTTCCATTTTTTTGCCTCCTAAACTCACCTTTTTCTTCTTTTCTCTGCCTTTATTGATAAGGTATAAGACTTGTCTCCACCACCCTCCACAACAGCAGCACCAGTTATCACCTGAACCATAAAAAACTTTATCCAAACCTGGACCATTTTGCTTCTGTAACCATCTGAAACTTCTTCCTGTATGTTTTATGGATTTTACTGTATAACCCTCATGGTTTTAGATCCCTTTAAGTTTGGCTTCTCCTGCTTATTACCAGGACACACTAGTTACCCATTACTGTTTTCTTTCTTTCCTTACGTATGCATAATCTCCACTTTCCTATTTTCCTGCTCTGTTTAATATTCTCACTATTTTCAGCTCTTCTATTCTGCATGATTTCTCTAGCATTATATTATTTTCACACCCTGTAGTTCCCATAATATTAGTCCCTTTTTTCTTTTTCCACTTTTATTCTCGCATTAACACTCCTTCTCTTTCTATTTGTATTCTCCAAGGTCTGAATATTTTGGCACTTTATCTTAGCTCACTACCCATTCTAAAGCATTACATACTCATTCTACTATAAAAGGACATCACCCGTTTACTTACTGATTGTTTTTTCTCCAGCTTGGCAAGAAGTACCTACTGTGTTCTTCCCACTCTGTTCACCCTCACTGCACTTGGGCTTATTCTGCTCCCTACTCCCAAATCTCACCCACCACCTATTCCTAGCTTTATACCCCCATTCTCCTCCTTCTTCCATTTTAACCAATTAAAGCTATTCTAGTGCTAAAAATCATTACTTTCCTCTCAATATATCCACCTTATCCCCATATATGCATCTCCTGCTTTCACATTATATCTCTCCTATAATACCTATCTAAATCTCTTTCTTTCACCTTTAAAATACTCACCTCCGAATATTTTCCATCACTTTCTCAGAAATAACAGATTTTGGCAAATTCTCCACTATATAACATACAAGACAACACCATGTCCCCATCGCACGCACTCATTATTTCCCTTTCTCTGCCTTTCCTTCTCCTTCAGCAACTAACATCCTACCAAACATTAACTACAAATACCCATATCACTTTTGTAACATCAGATAAAACAATCCCTGATAATAGTGATAGTTTCTCTACTATAACACCAGGTCTATTTAAACAAATATAATAACCTCTCCTAAAATTAAACTTTTAACTCATTACATCCAAATGATGCCTCCAGGTGAACCTGCAGTTACTCCTACTGATGCCTGTAGACATCAAATATTGCTTGCTTATATTTGTATCAATAATTCCAAAACCATACTATATGCAAGGTTTTAAAATATTTTTTCATCTTATAGCTTACACAATTGCAAACTCAATTGCATTAATATTTGATCTATGTCTAGTGCAGGTAAATAGATATTAACAGTTTTTTTTATGATATTAATTAATATAGATATATTTTTTAATTTTTCTAAATATCTCAAGAACCAAGTAACACAGACAGAACTCCTTAGCCTCATATGAAAATTCTCAGCTAGATGAATAAAATGCTGCTGACAGTATGTGTGTAACTTGAGTGGTTGCTGAAATATTGTAAGTTGTTTACAAAATATTACAAATGTAATAGTGTGTTTACTGACTTATAAAATTCAGTTTAAGACCTAGAACCTAAATAATACTACCACTATAAAAATAGTTTGTGAAGAGCTTGCCATTTAGACTTCTTTCATACTCCCTATGGTTCCAGAGATATGAACATTTGTTTGAAATGTGAGGACATAATTTGATTCTGTGAAAAGACTTAGGCTCTGCCCATTGGAAGTTACAGTGCAAACGTCCTGAGCTTTATTGAAGTAAATGAGTTAAAAGACAAATCCAAACTCCTTAAGTCTCAATGTTACCTGAAAAAAATCTCCTCTTTTACTCTAAATACTCACCACCTGTTTTTCATTTATTTCCCTCTCTGGCGATGTTCACTCTAACCCAGGACCATCTCCTACCCCTGGTCCTTCCCATACCCCTGCAAACTCATCCCAAAGCAAACATCTGAAATTTATCATCCCTAACTTTTGAAGTATTTGTCACATAATCTCAGACTCGGCTAAAACCTAATGTAAAAGATATTGAAGTGCTCCCTCCAGGATATAATTTTATCAGACTTGATAGACTACATAAAAAGCTGGTGGAATTGCATTATTTTACAACAGCTACTTCACAGTTACAAGCTATTTAGGGCCCATCCCCAAATTTGAAAATACTGAACTACTCATCACCATCTTAAAAATGAATGACTCTAAAAATCTATGTATAGTTGTCATTTATATTCCCCCAGCCCAGAGCATCCCCATATTTGAAAACATTTTATCCTGGATCACAGAAAATATCCTCTCTAAATCAATTATACGTGGCGATGTCAACATAAATTGGTTAACTTTTATATCAGTCTTTCCCTTTACCTCTATAAATCTATTCAATTTCACTACTTATACTATCTCCCACAAGGTATGATATATCCCAAACAAGTTCCCAATTCTCAACACACTAAATGACCACCTACACTCCTTTGCATCAGAATATCCACCATTCTCCTAAAAAGCATTTAGATAAAGCAATACAGAACCTAAAAAAATGTAATCTAGAGTCTTTTCTACATGTACTAAAATCTACTATCTGGACTATACTAAATTCTCTTCCTCTTGATGTAGCTGAAAATAACTTTAATGCTACATTTTTAAAAATTCTTAATAGCTTAGCTCCTACTTGAACAAAAAGAATCTATATTAATCATACTCCATGGCTGTCCACTGTCACCATGCAACTAATATCACTAAGAAATAAAACATGGAAAGAATGGCTAAAACCCAAAACAATTTACAGCATTATAAACAACTCCGTAATAAAGGCAAACAACTCATCATTTCTGATAAAAAAATGATATTATATCTATCAGCAATCTAATATCTCACACAACCCAAAAACATTCTGGTCATCAATCACCTCACTTCTTAAACCAGGCACAAAACAAAGTCCTAGCCAACTCCCAGATAAATCTCCCTTTGAAATTGCTTCCTACTTTAACTCTCACTTCATAAACAGTATTTCTAACCTACTGCCAAACAATACTCATCCTTCACCTTCAGTAAATCAATCCTCTGCTTACAACAGTTTTCAGCCAAGTACAACTAGTAGTAATGTTACTCACTGCACTATTACTGCTCCTCATACTTTTTCACTTCACCCAGTCTCTACCAAATTTATAAAAAAAACTTCTCGTAAAACTCAAACCCAATTCCAAATCAGCAGATAATCTTCATGCTCAATACCTCAGGCTTACTCTGAGTCTATAGCCTACCCAGTCAGTATGCTTATAAACAGATCAGTCATAGAATCCTATGTCCCAGGCATTTAGAAGTCTTTCACTATCCCTCTACACAAAGGGCGAAATTCCTCCTATCTATCTATCTATCTATCTATCTATCTATCTATCTATCTATATATCTAACGTCCCATTGCTATGTTATCACCTCTGTCAAAAATACTTGAAAAATGTAGCCATAAACAACTTAATTGTCTTCTCCACAACAAACTACTGTCCTGAAGCCAGCATGGTTTCACACCAAGCCATAGCACCTGAACCACTCTGCTATCCTTCATGGACACCATAAACTATGCTAGAGATTCTAGTCCTCTTGTATCTACACTGTTTACAGATCTCTCTAAATCTTCTGACACAGTTTCTTGCACTAAGTTCTTATATCAACTTTCCTTACTTGGTATCACATTCCCCACCCTGACATGGTTTAAAACGTATCTGTCTGACAGACAGCAGTCAATAAAGTGGCAAGGCTCCTTTTCTTCTTTCCTTCCAAATATCACTGTGGTGCCTCAATGCTCCATCCATGGCCCCCTACTTTTCAACATCTCCATAAGCGGCTTTCACTTAACTTCCCACCAAGCTTCTTTAATCCAATATGCTGATGACTCCACCATTATCTGCTCAGCAAAAAAATAGTGCACCTTCAGCATTACCCACAAAGCTTTTTTATCTATTGAACTCTGGTTATACATTTCCCAACTATTACTCAATCCCAATATGGGAGGGTGGCCTAATGGTTAAGGTGTTTGCCTTACAAACACAAGGTACAGGGTTTGAATCTCACAGGGGATAATTGGCTAGGCTTAAAATGGCTTGCAAGGGCAGTTAGCCTAGTACTAACCTATGAACCTATGAACTTTTTCTATCTAAAGGACAAACAGTAAATAAATAAAATTTTAAAATATATTCCACAAATAACACTGTAATTGAAGCAGAACCACACACCAAGCTGCTAGGTGTAATCATCGATAAAAACCTGAAAGCTGACCTTTATATCCAAAACAACATAAAAAATAAACTCAACAGAAACTAGGCATGTTTTACACACAGCGTCTATAATAAAGAAAGAGGTGGTGACCTCAATGCAGAGGTTGAGGCTAAAGAATTTAGATGGCAGCATAGACGCAATGCTCTGAGTCCACCCAGTTTAAATGACAGCACCTCTTTAATGACCATTCTAAAACTAAGGGCAAATATGATCTGAGGATGTTTCTGTCTAGTATATGTATATTTTAACAGCGTATGTACATTATTTATGTAATTTTCATGTTTTACCTTGACACACAATGTATATTTACACATCTATTTTAAAACTCCTTGTTCCTGACAATCCACTATAATGTTTAATATTGTATTTTACAAAATATATGGATATTTTTTATTACATATGTTTTCAACATATACATTTTGAGGTTAATATAAGTATGATTAGCAGTGTTTATGGCACGAAAAGATTAGGTTGGAAGGAAGTGATGTTGTTATGATGTCATGGTCAGTTTTATCACTGACTGGCAAAGAATGAACTGGTGATGAGTATTTAAAGTGTTGTTTTAATTAATCCAGATGACTCTGAAGAAGCCAATTTATATTTTTGGTGAAAGCGCTTAGTCATTTGGTTGCTCTCAATAAAGTGAAGCGGCTGACCTAAGTGGTCCATTTTTTTTATTTATTTTGTGCTGTTCTAAGTCGTATTGGTCCTTTTGGACTACTTTTTAGTATGTTCATGTACATACATTCACATTTTTTTAATCAGTCTACTAGAATCATTCTTGCTAACACCTGTTTATTACCTTCCCTCTTGTATGGTATCAATATCCTTACTAATCTCCAGACCTCCTTCTTTTCAAAAATTGAAGCCTGCTATAACAAAATAGCAAAATTCACTACAAATTCTACCTACTCTATTCACGACTGCATTTCACTTCAAGCACTACAATGGCTGGAGTTACCACAATGCCTTAATTTCATACAACAATTAACTGCCCACAACATTATCTATAAGCCCACAGCCTGCCCTGTTCTAACTATTGTTCTCTCTAGCTATCTTCCCACTAGACCTCTAAGATCCAATGACAAAAAACTTCTATCAGTATATAAACACAAGAAAAATATGGGTGGGAAATGCCTCTACTCTTACTCCATTGCTAAAGCCAGGAATGATCTTCCCATAAATATCAGAGCAAATGCCAATGTTACCTCATTTAGATGGGCCTTAAAATAATTCTTAACCAAAGCATGGATCTGTTCATGCTCTAATCCCACTTAATATTATATCTTCTCACTTTAACTTACTTTAAGTTTACCTAATTTACCTTTTCAACTACCTTTCTTTTTACTTCTCTTTCTCCTTTAAACACCTTCCCTTTCTACTTCCAACCTTTTCTAATCATATATCACTTTCTATTTCCTCTTAAGGTGTCATTAAACTATATTATCTTACTGTTCTTTCCTAGAAAAAATAATTTTTCTATAATATTTCCCTACTGTTTTTTACATTTTTATTCATTTATCTTAACTAATTTATGTATGTTTCATTATTATACCTTATTTATGACTGATGTTAGTATTTATGCATTTTTTTGGAGATTTTCTCCCCAGGCCTCTGCTGAAAATGTGTTTCACGGACCCCAGTCAGGCTTTCCTGGTAAACAAATGTTAAATAAATAAAACTTTACTTAAAAAGAGGGTTAGCAGGATATATGGATACTGAAAATGGTTCAAATGCATTTTCATAGCTAATATAACTAATCTAGAATGTACAGAGAATATTACCCCACTGCATATGTATAAGGTTATTTTGGCTACCTGATATGTGGATCAGCTGGCTTGATTAAGTGCTATAAAAATGAAAAAAGAAACAATAATAAGAGTGAAAGCTGCAGGGCAATTATTGAATACTATCCTGACAGGCCACGTTCAGGTTAAATAGAAAATCTTACGGTAGCATGAACTATTCATGCATCTGATCCTATTACATAAAATAAGTGAATAACTACTTAATATTTACCCAAAGTGCTGAATGTCAGCATGGGTTACGACTCAATGAATGAAGGAATGAGTCATAACCATACATCTGCAATGCTGACAACCTTGGGTAAAATTACAATTATATAAACTTTTTATTTTGATGAATTATCTGGAAAACAAAAATAAATCTCAGAATCAGTCACATTGCACTGAATCTACAAAAGTTATTAATTTTGAGGTAATATAATTTTATTTTTAGATTAAGAAAACGTCATGAAATAAGAACATCATATGCCTTTACAGTTCCATCATAAACAAAAGAGATTCAAGATGGCACATGTAGGGAGAGATGACATTATAAGTATCTACCAAATCTGGCAAATTCTAAACAGCCATGAAAGTTCACATATTCAGTTAGCGTAGGCAGATCCTGACAGCAGGTCATACAACCAGCTTATTTATATGCACTTCAGGCAGATGGTTAGTAATCAGAATTAACATCTGCCTATAATTTAAGGGATAATTCAAATGGTGAGAACCCAAATGCTAGCTTCAAGGAGCTACTGCACAATACTGATGTTATCAACAAGGAAACATATACTAAGCTTATTGATTGATTTAAAAATACAAGTACAATCAAGTCTCATTAAGTATCATAACTGCAGAGATGAAGTCTGGTTGAGTGTTAGAACTGCATAGTGGCAGAAGGCCACATGCATATACTTTTGTAGGTGGTGTCCAGGTAAAAATAATAACTGAGAGTCAAAAGCTGTAATGAAGGCAAAGAGACGATTTACATTAAAGAAAAAGATGATGACAGAAAGTACCTTTATTATGTCTTTAGAAGTCATTTACATTTTGTAAACTTTAATATACAGAAAAAAAGTAAATGTTTTAACTTTTACGATTGTCCAAATAAAATAGGTAAGGGAGAAAAGGTCTGACCAGATCATCAGTGGAAGTCTGAAGCCCATCTTAAATTATTTTAGACATTTGAATGCCAAGTATAGTTGACAGAGTTATCATTAAATCTCCACATATTCAGTGATGCTCCAAAAAAAAAAAAATACTGGAGACCAAGAGAAAATCCATTTAGAAAAGAAGACTCTAGGGAACAGTTAGTGACAGTTATGTAACCATTTGTATCTACAGATAAAAATGCTGTGAAATGCGACAAAGTATCCTCTACAAGGTCCAACATGTTGAAGTGCACTTAATATTAACTTTTTATGAGAGCTCACACCAATAAAGTTATTTGGTAGAGGAGTGATCAACCCCTTCCTATACAATGCTCAGTATATTTTACATTCAGAAAAATCACAGGTGGGAATTGAAAGATTCTGTACATGTTCTCCTATACTTCCCTACCTAATGTCACACTGTATGCATAGAAAAGATGGATAAGTAATAAACATGCTACCATGAGTGCTTCAAATGAGTGCTTAAAGATGATAAGGAAATGGAAATGTCATCCCTTATCCCACAATGGTCAAGTCTGAAGAGACTAGCAGCTGCATGAAATGAGCCACATAACCCATGTTGCCAATATCCCAGGTCTTACTAAAGTAAAAGCAGTCAGAAACTCCATCTAATGTACCAGTGTCATCCAATAATTACTAACAGACTATATTGTGTTACTGCAATAGCTAATGACTGCTTACAAGATACTAACTTTTAAACATTATTAAACTCATCATGAGCAAATTTGGACACAGGAAACCATTAAAGACAAAATACGCTTCTCTTATCTAAGAATAGAATGCCAAGCATAGGAACACAATTTTAGCTTACTTAAAACAATAAGGACAGATTACAGAGTCAACCATGACCAGAAATCTCTGCAATATCATTGTATCTATAAACTGTTTATAGCATTAAAATGTTTGTCCCTGCACATTAATGATAGGGTTAAGGGTTTTCTGAATTAACATTTGTGTGTTGGGGACATGTGAGAATTTTTCTGACTTACATCCTTTGGAAGGTTTCCAGAGATAATAATTAGATAAAAATGTCTTTCTTTTGTTTTTTAATGCATGAATATTATCAGCTGTAAGCAGTAATTTGACATAAATAAGCCTTAGTGGTAAACAATTTGGTGGACGGTGCAACATTCCACGACTCCATCAATGGTTTAAGCATTTAGAGCTTTATAAAGTCCAGACAATGACTCAAAGACATTTTGCCCTGCTGCAGAAAAATTTATCAGAAATGATGTCTTCCATCATTCATGCCTCTTGTAATAATTTAATGACATCTAATGAGTCTTCCGAATCAATAACAAACATTGTCGAGAGAATAAAAGATTTCTCGGAACACTTCAGATATGAAAATGATCTGCTTTTATTGACACCTAAAGCAGATGTTCTGCATTGCATTTCAGCACAGCTATCAGTGAGACAAGACATGATTTAACATGTGACATGTCAGACTGCATTGTCTGAAAAAAATAGATAATTGAAGTAATTTCCCTCTTAACAGATTTAATTCTGTGGTGACAATACAATAATAACTTAACAGCTTAATGTATCAAATAGTTTAAATCTTCTACAGTCAGTACTTTAAATTTAAAACAATTGAAGATAAGCATAATAACATACATATCTAATGGTTTAAAGCCACACATTGAAGCATAAGTTTATTTTCATAAAACATTGAACATTGTAAAAGAAACACTTTCAGAAATTATATTGAAAAGTATATATATATATATATATATATATATATATATATATATATATATATATATATATAAACAATATGAGCAAAACATTTGATTAAAACATAAAATGATCTTTTTGCTTATTTTAGCCACAAAACCGTATCTTTCTTTCAAACAAAAACAAACACATACACAGATTATATATATATATATATATATATATATATATATATGTATATATATATATATATATATATATATATGTGTATTTATATATATATATATATATATATATATATGTGTGTGTGTATGTGTGTGTGTGTGTGTGTGTGTGTGTGTGTGTGTATGAATGGGTCTACTTTGTTTCACTGAAAGCTCATTTCACTGAATTTCATTTCACCATGACCAAATTGCTGAAAGTTCAAATTACTGAAAACTCATCACTGAATCTCATTTCACTGAAGTGAAGTACTGGCACTGTGTAGAGTACTTTAAGGCAAGTAAAAGGTATATGCCCTTTTCCCCACTGTAGTGTGTTCCTGGAGTTAGTATATATAGTTGGGGGTGTTGGGGGCATAGCCGCCCACTTAGTTTGGGTTTATATTGTCTTCTGGAAAGAGTTAATCATTGGTGGTGTAAGTATGCATGCCTATGGTTTAAAATGTATTTTAAAGCTTTCGGTGAAATATAGTATGTGCCCCCCACACCCCACTAACTATATATATATATATATATATATATATATACTAACTCAAGGAACACACTACAGTGGGGAAAAGGGTATATACCTTTTACTTGCCTTACAGTACTCTACATAGTGCTAGTACTTCACTTCAGTGAAATCAGATTCAGTGAAATGAGTTTTCAGTAATTTGAGCTTTCAGCGATTTGGTCAGGGTGAATTGAAATTCAGTGAAATGAGCTTTCAACGAAACAAAGTAGACCCATATAAATATATATATATATATATATATATATATATATATATATATATATATATATATATATATATATATATATATATGGCTCCCTATCAGAAGCCTGAATCACTATAAGACTGAAAATCAAAATCCTGAAACCAAAAGCCTGAAAATTCAAAATCCCGAAAACCCAAAATCCTGAAACTCAAAATCCTGAAAACACAAAATGGACATACTGACATCATTGTGGCTTTGCTATTGTTAGCCCTGTGGTGTTAGGTCATGCGTTGGGTTCAGGTAAGTGTGCGGTTGTTTTTCTGTTAGGGTTAGGGGCGGTTTAAGTGAGTTGGGGTTAGGGCGCAGGTTAGGCATGTATGCAATAGTGACAAATATTGGGGTTAGGGGTGGTTTAAGTAAGTTAGGGTTAGGGCGTGGGTCAGGTGAGTGTGCGATAGTGACGGACCTTAGGGTTAGGGTTAGGGTCAGGGTCAGTTGGTAGATATTAGTGTCTTTATAGTGACATATTAGCATTATTTGTGTTTTCAGGATTTTGAGTTTCAGGATTTTGGGTTTTCGGGATTTTGAATTTTCAGGCTTTTGGTTTCAGGATTTTGATTTTCAGGCTTATAGTGTTTCAGGCTTCTGTTAGGGAACTATATATATATATATATATATATATATATATATTTTTTTTTTAAATATCAAATGATATATATGACTTTGTATCTCATCCTTAAATACATTAAAGCCATGAATTGACTCCAGTCAGAACCCGGAGAATTTGAAATCTGTAAATTACCATGTAATCTCAACGGGGAGCTCTGAATACTGTCCATAGCCAGTTGTGTGTTTGAATACATGTTTACCTTGCTCAGAAGACATACCTTTGGAATTGTTTGAAATAACAACTAATGAATACATTTATTATACTGGCATGTCTTAATAATGTTATAAAGTTATGAATCTTGCAAAGAAGCTAATCCTGGAAAATCATAATCACTAAATCAGACCTCACTTGTAATACTAAGCTTTCAAAAGTGCAAAAGCACCTGCACCCTGTTGCTCTCTTTCCATTAAAAAAATACATAAAGAATAATCCAGTGACATTCTGATAGTTCTTCCTGGAAATGATGATGGTAAACAGAATGCATTCTCAGTTCTCAGTGATTTCATGAAATGCCAGTTAAAGATGCAAGTCAGGGACAGAGCTTAAATACTGCTCATATAAACTTTGAAAATTGCTAGAATAAATGCATTTCCTGAAAGATATGAAGTCTGAAAGTCAAATCTGTGTCATTAGTTACTGACTTCAATCCTCAAAGATTTTCCAAAATTCATAAATAAATAAATATGAGGAAGAAACCAAAAATGTGAATTAAACATCTGGACATTCTGCTAAAATCTGGACAATTGAGAGGTACAGCTGCATCCGACAGCCTCTGTTGTTTATTATTACTACTTTCATTGTTGCCATCACTCATTGAAAAGGAAAATATTTCTTTTTTACACAGAAATAAATTCAATTACTTCAGTCACTCTGTTCTTAAGTGAATTCAGATAACTATCATTTTTTAATATAGTGTCTAAATTATGTGTGATGTAAGCATCTGCTGTTCATAAAAAGAAATGATTCACACAGAAAAACATCACTATAGCTTCACTAGATGAATTTCAGATAACTTGCGTTTTACATTGCCTGATGTTGTACTGATGTCTACCCAATTTTTTATGAATTTGAAAATGTTTTATGTAATCATTTTTGTTTGTAAGAATATCTTATACAACTGCAATATGTTCATATTGTAATAGATAGCGTGCTCATTAAACACAGCAATAAAGATTTGGTAAATATCTGAATAGGGTACTAGATACTGTACCAGCCTGTATCCTACTAATCTGTATATATGTAAGATTTCAACAAGTACTGTGTCAATTCAGATTCATAAAGTAATGTGACAATTCATTGTGAAACTAACATAACACATAAATGAAGTAAGTGTGTTATACTTTGCTACACTTTGAATTGCTGGTTTAAGAATGAAGGAATTATATGCTGCCTATCTATGCATGTAGCAGATTAGTAATTTTATCACTAAATGCTATGCAATAAGAAGTAATAACAGTTTAGTATACCTTAATTAACATGCACACATGGTTGTAACTATAATTTATTTCTTGTTGCACTATATAATCTAAATTACTTCAACCAATGTTTTGGTTTTGTTTTTTTCAACTGCATTCTTATTTTAAAAGATGAAAAAATAAGAGAAAATTTTTGATTGCCTAACATGCAGAAAGTATATGACTGACAGAATTACTTTTCACAGGTTTAGTCTGCCTTTGTATGTCTTTATCTTCGTTTGTACTTTACTGTGAACAAAAAAAGTAGAACAGAGGTTGTAGTCCTTTAAGATAATGCAGGAAAAACCAACCAGAATTTTAGAAAGAGAATTCTGCGACATATAGGAGATATTAGAAGGGGAGACATCCACAATGCCTTGGCAGTTCATGTATCTAAGATTCCTAACCACAGCTTTCTCTTTAAAGTTATTGAAAAAATATCTGAAGACATTAAAAGAGGTGACATTGTTAATAAAACAGAAACCTGTGAAACTAAGTGGATAGTGAACCTACGAGCGGACCGAGCTCCTGGTCTTAATGCCATTATTCCGCTTAAATCCATACTTAAAACAAGAAGACCTACCATTGGTTGAATGGTAGGTGTGTCATAAATAAATGAAAATAATTGGATAAAGCCAATCTTTAAGAAGGTGTTGTCTCAATTTAAATACTATTGGTCAAGATTGTAGTATAAGTTCAAGCAATGGTGTCCCTGTTTAGTATGATCTGATGAAAGAATTTCTGAAAGCACTTATCGTGTGTTTATGGGATGTTCTACCAGTACATTGTACTCAACAGAATACTTTGTTACTGCTTAATTTTGTTTTAAGAACTGCTCGCAGTATTGAGTAATTTCAGCAATTGCAAGTTTTGTTTGAAGGCAAACTGGCTGTTGTACCATACCTGCTCAACACTTTGGCTCAAGAATTGTTTGTTTGCCAAGTGCCTTCAGTTCATTCACGCTTTGCTTCAAGGAAAACCTAGCGTGTCACTCTGTTACATTCTGCTGCTCAACACTCTGGTGCCAAGTTACAAAGCAGAAGGGTTTTTTAGGATGAAACCTGAGGGCGGCACAGTGGTTCAGCGGTTAACGTTGTCACTTCACAGCAAGAGGTTCTCTGGTTCGATTCTCGGCTGGGGTGCCTTCTGTGTGGAGTTTGCATGTTCTCCCTGTGTTCGCGTGGGTTTCCTCTGGGTACTCCGGTTTCCTCCCACATTCCAAAGACATGCATCTGGAGCATTTCTCCCCGGGCCTCTGCTGAAAACAGGCTCTGTGGAACCTAGTCGGACTTTCCCAGTCAACAAATGATAAATAAAAATGATATTTACAAGGTTCTACATTTGCACATAGCTAACAGGAATGTCAATGTTCCTTAAATAACGCTTTGCTATATGAGCGACCTTGGAAAATCAACAAGAATTGTAAGTTAATCCTATCTTCAAACTGGATTCTGTATTTATGTGAGCATTTTCTTTTTGGTTATAAATGTCTAGGTGTGTCAAACGCATTCAAGGACTTTGACTATAACGAGTTGCACTTATAACAATACGGACTTTTGTATTTTGCAAATGATAGTGCTCTCACTAAAAAGAACTGTTTTGTTTGGTGCTCAACCAAACATTTGGAACGCTTTTAAGCAATTTTATTAAATATTTTGTTTTAAACTTACACAGCTGTGGAGTAGCGGTGTGATTTTTATTTACTTGATTTTTGCTGCTCACTGCTACCTTATCAGTGAGCAATACAATTCAGCTACAAGGTTTTGATTTTGGTTTTTTCAACTGCATTCTTATTTTAAAAGATGAAAAAATAAGAGAAAATTTTTGATTGCCTAACATGCAGAAAGTATATGACTGACAGAATTACTTTTCACAGGTTTAGTCTGCCTTTGTATGTCTTTATCTTTGTTTATACTTTACTGTGAACAAAAAAAGTAATTGAAGTAGAACAGAGGTTATAGGCATTTAAGATAATGCAGGGAATTGTATACCTTGTCTCTTTTAGCAAGTAAGGGATCTACAGCTGCACGCATGGGTTTATTAAAAGAAGAAAGACATATTCAATTTTAAAATAATGAAAATGCAGTTGTTTTCATACGCCACAATCCTCATTTTAAGAAGGATAACTATAAAAGAAAAGAAGCAGATGCTAAGAGAGTCAAAATAATTCTTCCTAATAAAGAGGCAGTATGCAAATGTAACAAGCATCCATGGCATCTCCTAGATTCTTGTTCATCTAGATCGCTCGGGTTCTGGATAGTCTTTCGTTTCATACCCCACACATTTCAACCACCCATTATTACTAGATATAAAAATGTTTAAGAAATAGTTATACAAAAATTATTTTTATGATTTATTATGCAAACTGGTTATGATGTTTAAATTCTTTAATTAATTTCTGTACTTAAAAACAATGGCAACTGACTGATTTTATATTCTTAAATAAATAATGTGTCTGTTATATGTCTATATAAGCCTTATGGCTGCAAAGGCAATAGTGTGACACACAACTTGTAGGCACTTAAAATTTCAACAGTAATGTGCAATTTATGAAAAATTCTCTAAGATATCAGAATCTCAATATTATTATGGAATCACCATTGCTCACACATTTGTGTTCACACTTATAAGTGCCAAATGTTTTTGTGTTAAACTTCTGTCTTGCCTACAGCTTCTTCAGGTGTGAGGTTACCTTGTAAAATCTGCTCATGCCAAACTACAGCAGTTAATATGACTAACTCAAGCTCCACTCAAAGTTACACTTTTATTAGAATTGTATTTCCTTCTTTGAGAGTTTGCAGCCTTGGGGCTGATTATCTTAATTGGCAAATTTCACAAAGTTTAGACATAGGATATTTTTTTTTTATTTATTTATTTATTTATCATTTGTTGACCGGGAATGTCCGACTAGGTTCCACAGAGCCTGTTTTCAGCGGAGGCCCGGGGAGAAATGCTCCAGATTTAATGTGATAATTACTGGTACATCTCCAGATATACAGCATTAATCTTTCCACATCATCTATGAAATGTACCCTATATCATTTCACCTGAAAATTACTTCATCTGTGAGACATTTCTCCCTGTTAATGTTTATAATGTTAGGACACATAATATATTGCTGCTTTCCATACTGGGAATATGGGCACTGACCAGTTTTCCATATGTAAATAGGTAAGGAAGCCAAGATGCTACATATGTGTGTCCCAACTTTGCAATATAAGAATAAAATTATTGATGCTCCAATTAATGAACCATGTATTTTCCTGAACACTCTGTAAAGTGCTGATTGATTTGGTTGATTTCTAATGTATTTTCATGATAACCCACAAAAGCAGTATATTTTAACTTGTAGACATGCATGAGAGTGCGCAGCTAGATGGACTTTGTGTCAGTAATGCACTTCAAATTTAGGTGACACACAGCACTTTGAATGTTTCAGGAAAGAATGAGTTTGAGAAAAACTTTGAGTGGGGCACAAGTCATATGTTGTAGACTTGAATTATTAACCCATCGATGATTTTGCATGTATTCCGTGTATCATCTTTGCTTCTATTACCAAACCATTTGAAAAATCAGTTCTTAAAGATTTGCAGAGGATTATTTTCTTGCTACTGTTACTAATGTAAATGCTTCCAATAATCCATGTTTTCACTGAGCAAGAGCATCAAATCAAATGAAGAAAAGGAAGTTGTATAGTTATAGGGACATGACATTCGCAGAAGCCTAGCAAGCATCTGAATAAAGGTATATGTCATCTATTTATTTATTTATTGTGCTGGTTTTGTTGATAACATTATCAATAAGAAAGGTTGATAATTAGTTTCCATAATATGCTGTTACTCCTTTGCTGTACTTTTCCCTACAAGTAAAGACTAGCACTGTCTCTAAGCAATTTCTTTGTGAACAGATTGAGATTATTTAGTAATAATTTATCTGAATCCATAATTAGATTTTTTAAAAAGTTTAGTACATTGGAATATTTATTTCAGGGACCCATTTCATCATTTATGTTACCTACAGATAAAAAATGGTACAGTATTGTAAAAAAAATATTTATTCAGAGAAATTAAAGCAGACACTGTACATTTTTTTCTGGAGAATACAGAATCAGTTTTAAAATACAGGCTGAGGGGGGTGCTCTGATGACAGAGAGGGATAAAGCCCTAACTACTGCCCAGCCAACCTGGGTTCGATTACTGGCTTAGGCAACTGACGTCAGGGGAGGAATGGGTGTTGCCATCCTTGTTGGGAAGATCAATCTCAAGGAAGTTCCCCACATTATCACTGGTGGAGGCTGGTGATATGTGAAGAAGGGGGTGTAGGCCTAAAGGTGAATCAGGGTGGGGACATTTGACTGAGATGCCTTGGAGGTGGGGCAGTATATCAGCATGTCCACATTGCATGCTTGCCCTCCAGATAACACCAGGGAGGGGAGGAGGGGGTGCAATAGGGCATAAATAAAAAATAAATTATTAATTAGAAAAAAACACACATTTCCTGGCAGATGGTGGGATGACAAGAACTTCCAGGATGTCCTTTGTCTCAACACTGGAGTGTGCCATTATGGAGAAAGTCTGGATGTGTGGAGAAGGCTGGTAGATCTCTTTGTGTTTTTATATGATAATGTTATATAGTTACAGTGTGCAAGTTGTACGTATGCACGTGTATGTGTGTGTATGCGTGCACATGTGTCTGAGTGTGCACATATGTGTTTGTCTGAGTTTATTGGCTCCAATATTGTATAAAACATTCTTTCTGGAAACATTTGTTTGATACACTTTTTATATTGCTGAGTTGCTATGACTGGGATATATGTGAAATTTATATTAACTTTACCCACACATTTTGTAATAGAGTTTAGAGTATGTGTCTCTGATAGAAAACTCAGTTTTTGCATGATTGTTGATATGCAGTGCAGGTTTAAAAGCCTAAGTGTGCCAGCTAAAATGTTTAAATGAAGCACATGTCTATATGCAATTTCCCATTTGTCAGCAGCTTGTTCATTTACTGTTAGATCAATCCTTTGAGAATAGTTTCTATACCTTAGAAGGAACTGTAATATGCTAGATTTCTACCAGTAAAGGGCATAGGAAATGATTAAAGATTTTTCTTATGGCATTTGCCAAATGTCAGACTTGATGAATGCTTATAAAATGCCAGAATTTTAAATGAAGAATCAAAGACAAAAAGTTATACTGCCACTGGTAATAATGCACTTATAAAATACTTTATATAAATATATATATATATATATATATATATATATATATATATATATATATATATATATATACATATACATATATATATATATATATATATATATATATATATATATATATATATACACATAAATATATATATATGTATATATATAAAATCCAGGTTACTGAACAATGCCTGAGTAATAAAAGTATTTTTTCTACTGCATTTCCAAGGAAAGAAATAGCTTTCCTCAGCTACATTTACCAGTAACACATACTGCCAAAAGAAGTGCAAATTGTATAAGGATTGCATCATAGATAAAGGCAGTATTAATTTTGATTGTAAACAGACAGAAATGCAGTCATACCATCCTTAATTATGCATACAGCATACATTGAGGCCAATATTTATAGATACCTTGTGAAGTATTCAAGCCACCACAGTCATAGCTTACACACTTAGTCCTAATTTACAGACTGTTCATTGTCTTTAAGCACTGCTGCACAATTCTAGAGATATGGCCTCATACTATTGCATGCAAATGTGAGAATCTGAGGAGAGGGTCTGAGTAAATGTGTTTCATGACATGCTGCCCTGATATGAGGTTTACAAAGTACAGGATTCATTATCATCCATACTTTCCACACCTGGTGCAGGATCATGCTCCAAATGTATAAGTGTATTTCAATAGTCTGTTCAGGGCTGCACATATAGGGAAGTTATGGTTTGTATGAAGGAAAGTGTAAGCATGTATATGTGAGTGCGCATGTGTATGTGTCACTTTGTGTCTGAGTACCTGGACAGTGTTTGAATGGATCTACGTTTGTGTGTGTGTGTGTGTGTGTGTGTGTGTGTGTGTGTGTGTGTGTGTGTGTGTGTGTGTGTGTGTGTATGTGTGTGTATCTGAAGATTACACTGCCCATGTGCAGTCATTTCAGTAAATAGGATGTACCACTCTGCACTTGTTTCAGCTTGTTTCATTGATAATTCTTGGATAACAAGATGTTACACTTGTGGAAATGTGCATACCTAAAAATCTCTCACTTTCACAGAAGTACATTAGTGCAGTGTGACTAGAGCTGCTGCACTGTGTTCTCTAGGAATACTAAACAATCTCTCATTCATCGCTCAGTCTTTGGTTAGAATATATTACAATTAAGCACATCCCACTCATCTTGCATGTAAATAACTTCATATCTATCTAAAAACTTAAGGAGGTAACCATTTAAGGCAGAATTATCTCCTTACTATCATAAAACATGGCTACAGAACAGATCATAGTAAAAATATTAAGCTTAAAAAATAGGATTTACTTGTTTACTGAAATGGATAAAAGATAACAGAAATATGTCATAAGGCATTTAGTATCGTAAACTATGCAGTATTTTTCTTTACCAGTGAAAATGCTATGAACTTGTTTACTAAGCCCTATTTCTCCGATTACACTCATATGGAAGATTAGAGAGGTGTGGAAATCCCTGAACTATGAGTAACAAGTTTTTCATCAAAAAGCAAAGAGAAAGAAAAACTTTTATTCCAGTTCTGCTTAAATATTTAACCTGCACTGATTGTGTGGTGATACTTCTTTGCACTTTTTTGCTTTTTTGCATGTTTGAATTTTTTAGTTTCTTCTGGGACTTTGTTGTTGAGCTTAATTTGAAAGATTGTGTTTCTACATTATACTCCATTTATATTTCCACAAGTAGAATTAATTTTAAAAGTTAGCAGCTTGTATTTGAAACCCTGTTGCACCTTAGCCTTGTATTTTTATTCACAGTAGTGACAGAACTGTGGACAATTACCAGGCTTGAGCCTTATTTAGTCATTTTTTATTGCTTTTTTTTTCATAAACAGAGTTACTGGTAAATTTCTGCATAGTCTGTTGCCTTGAACTCTAGTAGAAATCTGTAGTAAGAATATTGTTTTTTTCTGCTCCAGGATTTGTGCTTTAGTGTTTTTAATATAGGGAATCCTACACAGCTTCAAATCTACAGAAACAGAGATTCCTGGACTTTGTAAATAAAACACACTTGGACAAACAATGAAAATGACCATTAGAGGCTCCAACATACTGGAACTCATACTCGCAGATTTGGGAGAATGCTGCATTCCTCACCCCACTGTCTCATCCTCCCTGATAAGGTCCGACCATAAAGATGTCTTCTTCGAAATCAAAATCAGTTCTGTAACCCAAGTAAAACCAATAATAGTTTAGAACTATTCCAAGAAAAAACACATTTCATTAAGTGATGGTTTGTGAAAATGAAATGCCCCTCCAAACTTCAAGAACAAAGCAGCCTACACCAAATTGCTCTCATAAACTCTGTCCAACCATATCATTGGCTGCATAAATTCTGCTGCATCTACCAGAAGTAAGACCAGAACTAGCCCCAGAAACAAACTACCCTGGTGACTTCTCAAATTACATAGGATATACAACACGAGGAAAAAATGATGGAAAAAGTTAGGAACTGTAATTCCCACAAAGATAAAAACTCTCTCTTCAAACTAAATAGGCAACTAAGAGGGATACTTAGATCAAACAATGCCAACTTTGAAGTTAAGCGAATCCCAGATGAAATATAACTATAAGGCCTTCTCCATCTATAGCACAAAAACAAGATCAAATCCACGGTTAAGCAGAGACACCGATCAAAACATATCCACAGAATAACATAAAAAGACAGGATCTGCAATTGCTAAAATGTTTAATAGTCACAAACCTTTTGGGTACAATCCTTCATCAGTGTTAAACAATACAAATCCATTCAAAATCACATTAAATAAGTCATTTAAAAAAGTTACAAGGCTCAGCCCAACAATTAATAGAATCAAAGCAATTATGCAATTAGCAGTCTTACACTATCTATGGCAAACTTGTTTCTGTTTTAAAAGTAGTTTTAATATCTGATTGCAGCTTAATTATCCATTCATACTCTTTTATTTCTAACTTATTATTTAGCTCACCAGCCCTCAAGTTTTTATACAGCACTCCAATAACCCTATAATTAAAGGAATGCTCAGACACATTATCAGCAATGTCTTTGGCTAAAGCATTAGTCAAACACCTCTATGTATATCCAAGGAATGGTCAATAATCCTTTCTTTTAGTTTAGGGCATTGAATGAATTTGCATTGTTTTAATACTGATGGCAGATTGTATCCAAAAGCTTTGTGACTATTAAACACTGTAGCATTTGCACAGCCTGTCTTTTTCTGCCTTCTTCGTCTATGTCAGAAACATGAAGGGCATCATACAACAATCTGCTGTACAGGTGGTTAATGGTTCTACATGCATTGAGCCTGGCAAATATAAAAAACACGCCAGAGTACAAATTCAGTTTCAGCTTTACCATCCCCACCTCCAACCATCCCCTAAGAAATACATTCAAATATAACCACTCAAACTATAACTAGGGAGCATGTACTGGCTGCACTCACTAAATCCAAGAACACAGTCTCAATGTCCACAATAAAATCTCAGTATGCCTCCTGAACAGTCTAAAATACAACTTATCACAACCCCTGGAGTCACTATTTAGCTATAGTCTTAAAATAGGCTTTGTGCCACGAGAATGGAGGACTGTGACAGTCATTCTTTTTCATAAATAAGGAACTTCAACAGATCCTGGAAACTACAGACCCATTAGCCTGACCAGCCTTATTTGCCAAGCCATAGAAAGAATTATTAGGGAAATTATCAAGAAGGACATAGGAGACCTCCAGACACTGCATCCATCCCAGTTTGGCTTTGCCAACGGAAGGTCATGCTTAATGAACCTGGTGGACTTCTTTAAAAAGGTCATTAAGGCAATGTATGAAGGGAAAGCATTGCATTTTGCCTATGTATATCTGGAATTTGATGCAATACCCCACTCAGGAAATTACAACAAACTTGTGGAATTAGGCACAAACTTCTTTATAACATGCTGAATAGTTAGCTGGTTCTTGGATAGGACCTAAGATGTTAGGATCAGTTAGGCCACTTCCACAAAGAGGCCATTCACCAGTAGAGTCCCTGTGCTGAACCAGCTCATCTTTGGCTTCCACTTCTCAGGGATCAAACCAGTGTCAAAGGCCACTGACTGACCAAGTTCTCAGATGACTGCAAACTGGGAGCAGTCATTGAATATCCCCAAGATAAGAACACCCTTCAGGTAGGTCTAACATAGACAGATGCTTTGGTGCCCTAGCCATGACTTATAACTCAAAGTCAAGAAGTGCATTATAGTACCTTTTAGGAAGTCAGCCTCCCCAGATAATGATGTCATTAGTAAACACCCCTAAAAGCTTATTCACTAGTCAGGGATCTGGGAAATCATGTAGATAGTAACCTAACCTTTGATCAGCATGTGTCCAAGATAGTAAGAAATTACTTCTATGTTGCTCATCTTTTAAGCAAAGACATGGCATGTTGGTACAGAGAGGTCATCATACTGCTGACTCGGACCTCATTTGACTCATTATAAAGTATAATGCCCCCTCTAGTATGTACCTGACAAGACACATGCAGCAAAGGAATGTCCACAAAGGTTCCTTACAAAAAGAATACAGGGAGTAGATAAAATGTCCTGTGTTGATCACCTCAATGCCCTGTCTCTTTACTCTGTATCATACAGATTACTGAGAGTTGATCATTGCCTGGCATACAAGGCAGCCCTGGGCCCTGTTTTGATGAACCTTTTGCACATCCACAAAGCAAACAGCATCAGAACTACTAGATCAAAAGACGTAAATTTTGCTTGTGACATAAATAGGGTATGCTGGAGAAACAGGTATGTTACTCACAGAATTCACATTCTCTGGGACATAATCTCCATCTGTGTGAAGCAATGCTTCCTTCATAATCCTATTTAAATGCAACTTGGACCAGTGGATGGATAATCAGAAATTCACCCATGGTTTGGTGCCTGCGTTTCTGATGGACAGAGGCAATCAGTAAATCACCCGTCACACTTGGGTTCAACAGCTAGGCTAATTAGGACCCTATTGATCATTAGCCCAGTGTACACCTATGAGCCTATGAAAAGATCTCAGTGGCCTAAATGGATTAAGATTATCTGTACTATGCTACTGGAAAACCAATGTACCTTAACAACATGATGCTTTCCTTCTATTTGTCAAAACATTTTTGAAATAATAAGAGAAAGAATTATAAAACTTACCTATCTCAGGTAATAACTCAGAGGGACCAGTTTTACCCTGTTCAGCTTCACATATTTAGAAATAATTCCAAAAGACTTTGCTTCACTTAAACATTGGCTCAACATAATAAGTTTATGCTTGCCTGGCAGTATGACAAAGCCGTGGCAGGGCTAGACACCTGGCTGTGTAAACCTTGGCTCTAAGTGTCACTATTGAAGTGACACCCCCTGACCCCATATGTAAAAATGGGAAATAGGGATTATGGATGGATAGTGTTTTGAGCAGATGGAAAGAGTACTTTGAGGGGTTGATGAATGAAGTGAATGAGAGGGAGAGAAGGTTGGATGATGTGCAGATAGTGAATCATGAAGTGCAGTGGATTAACAAGGAGGAAGTAAGGATAGCTATGAAGAGGATGAAGAACAGAAAGGCTGTTGTCCAGATGACATACCTGTGGAAGCATGGAGGTGTTTAGGTGAAATGGCAGTGGAGTTTTTAACTAGATTGTTTAATGAAATCTTGGAAAGTGAGAGGATGCCTGAGGAATGGAGAAAAAGTGTTTGGGTACCAATTTTTAAGAATAAGGGTGATGTGCAGAGCTGCAGTAACTACAGAGGGATTAAACTGATCAGTCACAGCATGAAGTTATGGAAAAGAGTAGTGGAATCTAGGTTAAGAATGGACATGATGATTAGTGATCAGCAGTATGGTTTCATGCCAGGAAAGAGCACTATAGATGCGATGATTGCTCTGAGAGTGTTGATGGAGAAGTACAGAGAAGGTCAGAAGGAGTTGCATTGTGTCTTTGTGGATTTAGAGAAAGCATATGACAGGGTGCCTAGAGAGGAGTTTTGGTATTGTATGAGGAAGTCGGGAGTGTCAGAGAAGTATGTAAGAGTGGTACAGGATATGTACGAGGGTAGTGTGATAGCAGTGAGGTCTGCAGTGGGAGTGATGGATGCGTTTAAGGTGGAGGTGGGATTACATCAAGGATCAGCTCTGAGCCCTTTCTTATTTGCAATGGTGATGGACAGGTTGACAGACGAGATCAGGCAGGAGTCCCCGTGGACTATGATGTTTGCAGATGACATTGCCATTTATAGTGAGAGTAGGGAACAGGTGGAGGAGACCCTAGAGTGGTGGAGGTATGCTCTAGAGAGAAGAGGAATGAAGGTCAGCAGGACTAAGACAGACTATATGTGTGTGAATGAGAGGAAGGATAGAGGAATGGTGAGGATGCAGGGAGTAGAGGTGGCAAAGGTGGATGAGTTTAAGTACTTGGGATCAACAGTTCAGAGTAATGGTGAGTGTGGAAGGGAGGTGAAGAAGACAGTACAGGCAGGATGGAGTGGGTAGAGAAGAGTGTCAGGAGTGATTTGTGACAGATGAGTACCAATAAGAGTGAAAGGGAAGGTCTACAAGAGGGTAATGAGACCAGCTATGTTATATGGGTTGGAGACATTGGCATTGACAAAAAGGCAGGAGTCAGAGCTTGACGTGGCAGAGTTAAAGATGTTAAGATTTGCACTGGGTGTGACAAGGATTGACAGGATTAGGAATAAGTATATTAGAGGTTCAGCCCAGGTTGGAAGGTATGGAGACAAAGCCAGAGAGGCAAGATTACGTTGGTTTGGACATGTGCTGAGGAGGGATGCAGAGTATATTGGGAAAAAAATGCTAAGAATGAAGCTGACAGGTAACAGGAAAAGAGGGAGGCCTAAGATAAGGTTTATGGATGTGGTGAGAGAGGACATGCAGCTGGTTGGTGTGACAGAGCAAGATGCAGAGGACAGGAAGAAATGGAAACAGTTGATCTGCTGTGGCAACCCCTAATGGGAGCAGCCAAAAGAAGAAGAAGAAGGATGGATGGATGGATGGATGGATGGCTGTATGACAAAGAAGAACGGAGCCCTCACTGCTATCCAGGCAGCCAGATCCTGATTAGCAGCCATGATACTGAAGGAACAAGGCAGAAAGGGGGAAGACGTGAAGGTGTGTGGACCACATAGGTTGCAGGTGCTTGGGGATCACACAGGGAAGTCTGATTTCCAAAGTGTAGGTTGAGGAAACCAGTTCCAATATTGGAATGAATTGGGTGAGGCTGCTTGCTGGCAATATCCCTTGCAGAAGTAAGGGCCAGCCAATACAGTCAGCCTACTACATGTGATACTTCTGTTACTTAGTTGATCATTAGTGGCAAGTTAAGACCATTTCTGTACTTCCAAATCCTTCATTGGACTCTTTGATCTATCTTCCAATGCCACACCTTTCTCTTTGTCAGCACCAATCTTGGTGTGATCAGTAAAGAGGTTGTTCCTGTTCTCTGTTATCACAGATGTGTCTGAAACACAATGAAGAGTACCTGATTCAGAACTGCAATAGTCAATTTCCTGATTCCTGATAATGTCCCTGTCATGACAAACATCTGTATCTTGAAATCAGCTATACCAGTTATCCAGTTCCCCTACCTTGGTCCTATCCCAGTAGCTCTGGGGTACACAGTGCATCAGGGAAATAATATTCATCTGGTCAGCCTTGTTACAAATATTAACAGTTTAGACCTGTATGACTACAGCTGTGATGATTTTCATCTTTGTTCTGGCCTGCAGTTCCAGTATTGTACTTCATGACCCAAATATCCCTCTATAAACTAGTCACATTAAACTAATTTGCTACAGTTGTGTACTAGAAGTATCCGTAACAAGGCGAGTGAGATCAATTATCTTGAAGCCTACTATCCTGAGGCACTGTGTACCTCAGAGATGTTGCTGAAAAAACATAACAGCTGATGGGGGTAATACCTTTTGGCTATCAAGACCTGATCATTTCTATAAGGATTCAGAAAGTGTTGCCATAGTAGCCATAGTGGCTTCTCTGATTCAATGCAATGTATCTCAGACTAAATTTGAGGCTGTAAAGACCAACATCTGTCTTGGAGGTAGTAAAACACAATGTTGCTTGTATATACAATGCCACAAATTTGTTACCAGACATGTTGATTGCTCCTTTCACTAACTCAAATCTCATAATTGTAAAGAAGATGTCATAACAATGGAACCTCAGTGCTGAATGCGCATCAGAGGCAACCCCTCCCAATCCCATTATTTCATAAGCCTGCACAACTTTTCTCAAGTTCAAGTACAGACCAAGTTTTCTGTTCTCTAGAGTGATATTGTGGGACCTGGCCTTCCCCCTTGGATAAGACTACCTGATGATATGATGTGCAAAAGCACTGCAGAATATACAATTCCATTTCTTAGAAGATAGCCACTCCACATATTACCATGCACAAAGAAATCCTCACTTGTTTGTGGACTCCTAATGGCTCATATTTTGTTTCCATCATTAGCAAAGATGATGGAAAGGCTAGTTAATAAGTCATTTTAGTCTTACCCTGACACTATTCACCACTCTGTTGAATATTAGCATGACTTCTACATGAAACATGAAACACGGGAGGGAGGGTGACCTAATGGTTAAGGTGTTTGCCTTAGAAACACAAGGTGCAGGGTTTGAGTCTCACAAGGGATAATTGACTAGGCTTAAAATGGCTTGCAAGGGCAGTTAGCTTAGTACTAACCTATGAACCTATGAACATAGTGCAGAAACTGTACTGCATTCAAAGACGACACATTCTTTCAAAATGTAATATGGAAAGTACACTCACAGCATTATTTTCTTTATTTCTGTAAATCATTTTATAATTTCAACAGCTTTTCTTTTGGAACTGCTGTCATGCATGTCTCATCTCAGTCCTAAATAATCCACATCTAGTCTGAAGACTAACACAGGTAACCAAAAGTTTGGGGTTGGTCTAGCAAATATCTACTTTGTCACCTCTGTTCTACACTCCCCCAGATCACAGCATTGTGTGCACAACTGCACAAAATTACTTACTCAAATACATAAAAAGATAAAAATACTGCATTGATGGATAATGACAATATCTCTGAATGCATCTTAAATAGCATGAAACATGATGTAGCCGCAACCCTAACCATATTCAATTCCAGCCTCCATAGAGGTTTTGTACCAAGTGAATGGAGAATAGCTACAGTCATTCCCTTACATAAGGGAGGTCCTTCCACAAACCAAGGTAATTACTGACCCATAAGCCTGACCAGACTCATATGCAAATCCATGAAAAGACTTATCATGTAACTAATCAGTCAGGACATAGAAATCCTCCAAACACTGGACTCCTCTGAGTTTGGATTCGTTAAAGGCAGCTCATGCTTACTCAGCCTGGTGGATGTTTTTGAAAAGACCACCAAAGCAATGGATGAATGCAAAATGGTACACACCACATACACAATTCCTACTCAGGCATAGCAAAAAAAAATCAAAATAAACTGGGAATAAACCCCTATGTCGTCCACTGGATTACCAACTGGCTCAGAGATAGGATCCAGGAAATCAAAATAGGGAAGTTACCTCCACAAAGAGACGAGTCACCAGTGGAATCCCCAGGGTTCTTTTTCTGGGACCTATCTTGTATAGCATCTAATTTTCAGAAGGAAAAGCCAATACCAAAAAGTTCTGGCTGATTAAGTTTGCAGATGACTGCAAGCTAGGAGTGGTTATTGAATCCCAAAATGACTTAGCCATCCTGCTAGAAGAGCTACACCAAATAAATTACTGAGGCCAAAATCATGGACTGAAACTAAATGTGAAAAAATACATTATTGTATCCTTTGGGAAATCATTTACCCCAGGGAACTACCACATTAACAATACATTCCTAAGAGTTAAGCCAGATGTCTGGGATTTGGCAACGTATGTGGACAATGACCTAATGTTTGACCATCACGAGGCTATTGAAAAGAAAAGAGAAGAAAAGATATATGTGTACCAGCCTAAAAAATGAACCAACCCATAAACAGGCAAGGATACTTGATGGTAAATAAAAGCCAGAGAAACTCACTTGAGCATACAGAAACTTTATTAAACGCTTTCGTCAGAAATAAAAAAGCCGGGGTTAAATTAAAGCATTAATATTAAATGTGTTTTAAAAAACAGGAAACTAAGGGCTAAAAAGAATTGATTTTATTCAATTAGCACCTTAATGTATGTATAAATTTATATATGTATTTTATAACAAATTCTTATTATTAATTTTTAAACTGATTTTTATTAGAATTAAATGGATTAATAAAGTGTTTAACTGATGACACGTTAAATTGATTAATTGGTTGAATTTTATTGTTTAGGGTATATATTGGTAGAATGTTTTTGTATGTGTTATTCTGAGGTAGTCATTTCTGACAAACGAGTTTAATAAAGTTTCTGTGCGCTCAAGTGAGTTTCTCCGGCTTTTATTGCCCATCGGGTATCCTTGCCTGTTTCTGGGTTGGTTTCATCATGAGGCTATTGTCGTAAGAAAGTCCTTTTATACTGCACAACTTAGAACCAAAGGTATTGCATCTGGATCTAGGGATATTATTGTCCCCCTTTATTCAGTCATCATTAGTCCAATCGTTGAACACAATCCCCCGTTTGGCATGTATCTGTCCAGTACATGCAACAACTGGAATGCCAACAGAAATACCTTTCTAAAAGGATAAAAGGCCTAAACAACATGTCCTACATGGACCGCCTCAAAGCCCTGTCACTATACCTGGAATCCTACAGGCTCTTAGGAGGTGACCTGTGTTTGGCATACAAAGCATCTTCTAATCCATTACTGATGGATTTACTGCACATCAGCAAGTCAAATGGCATCATAAATAATCTAGTGATTTAAACCTCTTCTGCAACATCAGCAGACAGTTCGGAGTTAGAGGTAGACCTCACAGAGGATACCTCTGCTCTAGAACAGACTCCCCATCAATACAAAACAAAGTTCATGTCTATGGATCTCTGGGTGGAAACAGAAAATTTAGCCCAGGACTTTTCCCTATACTACTAATGGACAGAGGCAGCTCTTAAACACTTTATCTGATGCATAGGTCCCCTCAATTTTTGATGGTATGAATCCGAGTTATTCTGTTTAGGGGTAATATATAATTATCAACCATGGGATGGGTACGGTGAATCTAACACCAAATAGAATAGTTTAATTCAAATACAGAAGGGAAATTGACTAGGGTTAAAATGGCCCACAAGGCATATGAACCGATAAAGGATCACTACAAAAGTAGTTACACAGTTTATTCATAGAAAAACACAAACCACTAAAATTCAGATAGATTGTTTTGTGTGGGAGGCAATCCACTCTGCATTTAGGGAGAACTGCCAATTACATTCCCTTACATTACTGTTCATGCTCTGAGGCTATTTTATCTCTAAGAAACAAACAAACATAAGGTCAGTTCATACTTTCTCTACTGGATGCTGTAATCTAAGAGAAAGAGTTATAGCACTGAGCTAAAACATAGCACTATATATATATACATACACACACACACACACACACACACACACACACACACACACACACACACACACACACACACACGCACACACAAAGCAAACACAGGAAAACATTACACTCAAGCAGCCAAGGTTTACCGTTATAAAAATTTGAAAAATACCATGGAACCCATGAACAAAAGTCATCTACTTTCCACTAATGTCTCTAACATTTGGAATTCTGTACATTACAGCCCAGTTCTATAAATAAACTTACATTAGTTTCCAGCTTTATACGTTGCTTATCCACGAATCACCATTTATAATATTGCTTAGCATACTTCTCTGCTCTACTCATGGATTCATACTAGTCATTGTAACTGGTCAGTGCATAGTACCATAACTCTACTCGACTCACACTCAACATTTTTTCTATTTTTCTTCTTTCTTTTTTCATTTCGCCTTTTCTCTCTTTCCACTCTTGTCTCTTCCTGTCCCAGCTTCTTATACTACATTCCCACATTATTATGGTACTCCCTAGTGGGACTAAAATAATGTATTTGGACTCCATCATTTATTTCACTCTTCCCTGCACTAGTCATAATTATTGCTTACAGAAATTGCCTTTGCTTCAATGAATATCTGTATATTTCTCATAATGTTCATTTCATTTCTCATTTAAATACTCATGATTCTCTCTGTCTTACTTAAAGTATAAATATAATTTTTAATAATGGATGGATTGTTTTTCTGCTTAGAGTCTTATGTAATTTAGGAGTTTACCTTCCAGGCCTCCTCTGTAAATCGGACTTTCCCAGTAGGACAACCAGATTACTGATATAAATTAGTAGTAAGCAATGTTGTGAAAATATAGCATGTTTTTGGCATTACAGTTACAACCGAGACTAAGACCATCCTCAGTGCTTTATAATGAACATTACTCAAGAAGCGTGTGCCAAAACACATTCAAAAGATAGCAGTTTAGTTATGATATATCTAGTTGCCATGGGTCATGGAATCATGTAAGTTAACAAGCTCAAGACAACACGAAATAAACACAAACATGGCTATCAATTCAAGTCATACAGTCATACAAAAACACATATTTTTCAGGGATACATTAGTTTGATCAGTGCAGCTGTAATCAAAACAGGATTTGGCAAATAGATTTAGTCAAATTCATGTAAGTCAAAAAACAATCTAAGTAGAGTTTTAGTAAGACCATGGAACTATATGAATAAGAAATCTTTCCTTTAATCTCAGTTTTTGCAGTCTTGGCATCTTAAATGTATAGATTTGAGGGTGTGATGAGTTCAGGGTTGGGCTTATGTTGAAATACATAATTGGGCTTACCATGAAATAAATAATGTTTTCTTTATTGTTATAAACTGCTTTGTCTTGCACAGTGTATTATGTTTATGAGCTGGTGTAACATGTTTTTGCTGTGCATCATGGGTATGAGGAATTGGGCATGTTTTACAGTACATCATGGGTATGGGGAAGTGGAACTTCATTCTTTTTCAGCACATTGTGTGATAAACCAGGGCTGGTCTTAGCAAATGAAGGAACCAATTTGGACCATTTTGATGAGCCCCCTCAGCTCACCACCCCGGGTACCACCCAAACCCTCCCTCCACTTGCAGGTTTCCTGCTCATAAGATTTGATACGATTAAGATATTGAGAATATTCAGTATTATTGTGCTGTAAAAATAAAACAATATTTGTTTATCACCTTATATTTTGTCGTAAGATGTGTTAAAACAAAAGTAAACCACTGGACTTTGGCATTAAGTTGAGATCCAACAACTCATGTATTTCCCCTTTCAGGGTGTGCTTAACTCACTCAAGTACATTGTAAGGGAGACTACATGGTGTGTCATCAGGTAGATACATTTTGCCTTATCAGTAAACATGCTTCCAAACTCCTATTGTACTGCATGGATATCCTGAGCCAGGGTAAGAGATAGCCACATCCTTCCCCCTATCTCTCCCCCCACCCCACTTCTTTTTAAATGTCTTCTCTCTCTTTTCTACCTCAGTCCTTTCCCTTCCTGCCCTCATTTGACTTATAGTTTCATAGTTTCATAGTATAGTACTAGGCTATCTGCCCTAGGGCATTTATAAGCCTAGCCAAAGTGTATGTGGCTTTCGCCACCCCATTTAATGGTACAAAAGTGTACAATTTAAATTAAATTTAGTTTACTGTGCCTCTATCTAGCAATGACACAGAGATGACCCCCGGGGTAAACCTACAATCACCCATCCATTCGTCCAGATTTCTCTTGAAGAGAGTCAGTGAGGGGCTCTGCCTAACATGGACAGGTATCCTGTTCCAGAGTGCGGGTAGCCTCTGGGTTATGAATCTGTCCCTCCAGCATGTCCTATTCATATTTGTGCTGAGGTTTAGATCTTTAGCTCTCGTGACTCTGATGGATTTGGATTTTTTGAGGTGGAGCATGTCCATTAATTCTGAATTGGACATGGCCTTGTACGTAAGGCACAGATCACCTCTGAGCAGGCGGTATGCTACTGAATAGAGCTGGAGCTTTTTCAGTCTGGCAGCATATGACATATGCTGGAGACCCTTGATCCTCTTGGTAAGGTACTTTTGGGGTCTCTCCAGCTGCTGCAGGTGCCGGGTGAGGTACATACCAAATGGAGCATTGTACTCAATCATAGGCCTGATAAGGGAGGAATATAAGGGTACAATGACATCCTTTGATCTGGATGTGAATCCCTTCATGATAAGGTGGGCAAGGTAGAAGGTCTTTCTAACCACTTTGGTGACGTGGGTGTCAAATGAGAGGTCACTGTCAACTTGGGTAACCAGGTCTCTGATTACTTTTTCCGTGCTTAGTGGATTACCACCTATGTGGTAATTTGTGAGTACTTTTGTTTTTTCCAAAGGGGATGACTATACATTTCGGCCGGATTTCCAAAGTCTTGGTCTGACGTCGGTTGCTGTCACCTCATCCCTGACGTCAGTGCACCAGGGGTACATATATTGCAACCGACGCCATTTTCTTCAGTTTTTCTTGCCCCAGATGTCAGGTGCCCCCAAAAAGGTGATCCAAATTTGTACCAAAAAGTGAGAACACTGTACAGACACAAAAACCCTTCAGCTATAAGCAAATACATCAGTAAGGCATAGCAAAGATACTTTACTCTCCTTCATCATATCCCATGCCCAACAATAGTACATACTATAAATACTTTGCTCTTTGTATATTATTTTCTTCATTGAAATGTTATAATATATGATGTGATAATAGCGCACAGATACTCTACTTACCTATTTTATTGATGATTTTTTGATATCACACCTACTTAGATTTGTGTTCATTTATGATACATATTATCATGACTTATAACTATCTGCATACTTGCCCCCTACAATACATTTTCTGCAATGATATTGATTAAATTTTATTTATGAGATTGTTCTTCTGTCCTGCTGAGCCTGAAAAATGGTCTTGGAGGATCAATACTCTGCATTGGTTAACACACGTTTAATAAGTAAATACAATTAATGACAATTATCTTTCCATGTTAAGCACTCTGCAGACTCCAACATCTTTTCAAGGTGCTCCAGCCAGCACTAAGCTGACACTGCTACTAAGAAGCAGGCTCATGAAGCCTGGTAAAACTTTCTGACTCATCACAGCCCAATGCTTCCACCTCCTATTCCCAATGCCATTGGATGCCAACAAGTACTAGACAAGTGGGACTGCATTTAATGGTTATAAGTAGACTGATGGGGCCAAATGACTAAGAATAATATCTATCCTCCATTATACATTCTTAAATCATACCTTTTTTTCTTCTTTCAAAGGCTTCCAGCCATCTCATGCAGTTGCACTGAATGGCAGGAGATACTTACCCAGATAATTCTCATATCTTGTTGAAGTCAATGTGTTTCCTCAAAACAACTTAAAAAAATTTAACTTCATCACAATGCTTGTCAGTAATAATAGTAAAAATCTCAGGCCTCTCCAGAGAAATAGTTTTGCTCATATTTCAATAGTGTTTGCATTCATGCTTTCTAAGAGCGGCTATTCCAGTTATTTCTTGTAATTTTATTCATTAGTAACCAATCAGAAATCTCATGTCAGCAAGAAAAGCAAAAGGAATCACAGTACCTCTCTCTCAGATTTCAAATTAAGACTGGTCTTTATTATCTTTTGAGACAATAACTGGAGTTATACACAATACCAGATGGTTATCCTGACCAGTTTTAGCTTGAGAATTCTGTTGAACACTCAGCTACAGCAGGTGACTCAACTTTATACCCGGTTTTGTTGTGTCAAAGAGCAATTTTGTTCATGACTTGTTATCTTTTTGTAGACTACTAAACCTAAAGTTATTTTTCAGTGATTCAGAAAACCACAATGAAGTAATAGAGGTGAATTTTAAATTCCAACTTTCTACCTTTATACCACTAATGAATAAACATGTGGAAATCTTTCAGAAATGTTTTCTTAGAGAGCTTCATTTTGGGGATGACCCACATGTGAGTATGCTTAACAACAACTTAAATGTTTTAGAGAGGGAGGCACTAAAGAAACTTAAAAATAGGAACGACATTGTCATCATACAGGCAAATAGAGGGGGATCCATAGTGGTGATGGATTGGTCTCAATAAGAAATGGAGGCAAATAGACAACTCAATTATCCAGATTTTATACGTTTATGTCTATTGATCCTACTCCACACTTTAAAAATCAAATAGACAATTTTTTGGATCTGGCTGTGGATGAAGGCATCACTTACGAAAAAACATGTTTTCATCTCAAGATAAGTGAATCTACTCCCCAATATTTATATCTGCTTCCTAAAGTACACACAAACCTTTGCAACCCACTGGGTAGACCAATTGTGTCAGGCAGGGGTTCCCTAACAGAGCCTATTTCCTTCTATTTAACAAAATATTTTAAAACCCTATTACAGGCAGTTAGGGCTAGGATCAAGGATACGACGGAATTCCTGAACATTATTGCTGATTCACAAATGGAACAAGGTTGTTTTTTGTGTACGTTAGATGTTACCTCTCTTTACACGAGCATACTCCATTGGGTAGGTTTAATGGCACTGGAATTCTGGCTCAATGAATTGGACATGTACAGCCCTGGATTCAATACTTTTCTTTTCTGTCTTGTGGAACATGCCCTAACCAAAAATATGTTTTTATTCAATGGTAAATGTTATTTACAATTACAAGGCACTGCAATGGGGGCAGCATTTGCCCCCATATATGCAGACCTTTTCATGGGTTACCTAGAACATCACATGATTTATGATAGTAGCCATAACATTTTCATTGAGGAGATTGATATCAGGCAGAGATACCTGGATGACTGCTGGTTGATTTGGAAATCAGATATAATATATCTAGAGATGTTAGTACAATATTTAAATGATAATAAATGAGTCATCCAATTTACTATGAATTCTGACAAGAAATGTATTCCATTCTTAGATGTTATGGTTAATAAACAAGAAGATGGAACTTTAACCAGCACTGTTTATAGGAAGCCTTTGCATTCAAATTCCCTTCTTTATGCATCCAGCTGTCATTCAGGTCATATAATCAAAAACATTCCTAAATCCCAATATATGCGGATTAAAGGGATATGCACAAAAGAGTCAGATCTTATACATTTTAATGAGGACCTCACTCACAGGTTTGTAGAATGGGGCTACCCAGCTAAACAGCTAACACAGACCAGTGATTTGGTCAGTAAAATTTCTCAGGAAGAATTATTAACATACAAAGGATCTAAATCCATTCATGGATCAAAAATCCGATTTACTACTACATTCAGTAGGAATACCAAACAGTTGACTGACTTAGTAGAAAGACAGTGGGACATTTTACTATCTGATGAACAATTAGCCGAATTACTGGACAACAGATGTACTTTTTCCTATCGGAGGGGTGTCACTATAGGAGGTTATTTAATTCTTTACAAAAAACATCCATACCCTAAACACACAGTTCAACAAACACTAGATGGCACCAAATTATTAGGTTGTTTTCCCTGCAAACATAGTTTTTGTAAATATATATTAAAGACCAAAGAATTTTCCAGCAAAAATACGACACGGGTCTTTGATATATTCACATTTTCTAACTGCAGCATCAGTTGGGTCATTTATTTGGCTGAATGTCAATGTTCTGCATTTTATATTGGACAAACCTCCAGATCTTTTAAGCTGTATGTTTCAGAACATTTAACCAACATAAAAAATAGGATTGCTACTAATTAATGCACTATATAAGCACACTTTAGTCCACAAAACAGGCCGTTTTCATTTTACAATTATTGACAGGGTAATGGGACAAAAATTTTCCAAGAAGAAATGGCATGAACTTTTTAATGATAAAGAAAGATCCTGGATCATTAGATTGGGTGGCCTTTTTCCACCTGGTTTAAATGAACATCTTTAATACATTTTTCATTATTGTTTATTTTTTAATATTTATATTAGGTTTGATATAAAAGTTTTTTGTTTCTATTTCTAGGAACATTTAATGTAATTATTCATATTATTATTATGGTGTTCTAATTTATAGTCTATTTGTATTAGGAATTTAGCCTAGGTTTTCTTTTGATATGGCTTTGCCTACTAATTGTTTCCCTCTTTTTATTGGTTCATAGGTTGGTAAGGTCACTTGATGTTGTGTATAATACTTTTTTGGCATTGAAAAAGGCTTATTTAGGCCAAAAAAGGTCTGCCTTCTTTTTTCCAGAATAAAAATTGGATTCCTCTTATTGTGCCAGCTGGCTTCTTGTGTGTGCAGCAAATACTGTGAGTCATACAAGAGGTGTGAAGATGTGGACACAAATAATGTTAGACTGGCAACTAGTGCAGTGCATTATGGGGAATGGCTGCTGCACTAGAAGACTTGTAACTACTATGGGAGCAAGACTATCAGTAAGAAAATGATTTGCCCGTTGTTCCTGTGTCTCTCAGGTAAATGACTTAGCTACATAATGCATAATGACTCTCACAGCCTAGGGTGAGGTCCCCTCTGAGAGGAGGGCACTATTGGACCAAATAGGTCCGAATGGCGCAAGGACAGTCCTGCTTTGGATGCTGACTAGTCTGTATACACATAAGCAAATGCTGCATGAAAAGCAGGTCTGCAGCCTGCAGTCTAAGGCCACTCCCTCCTTCCATTTGCTTTAGGTTTACTATTGCGCTGACTCATAAGTTCTGTTCAGTTTCAATGATGAGACACTTAATTATTTCCATTCCCAAAGATAAAATTTTCTAACTAATGAAATAGCTGTGCTGTTCTTGAGATAATTCACCAGTACCTAAATAGACTACTGTCATATTGTCCTGAGTTTAGATGATTGCCCAGATTCCATACAATTACACAGGTTTAGGAAGAAAGGAAGGAATGACCTCTTACAGAGACTACTGGAAGGCATTAGCCCTGAGTAAAGAGGAAGTTAACAACACACTTGAATGCATGCAATGTCAGCTAGTCTGTGGTGACTCTTGGGGGGTACAAGTGTGATGGCCAGGTATATGGGCACAAAATGATATGCGTTTGCCCTTCAAAGGCAGACAAAATAGACAATAACAAAAATTGACACCCCACTTGCTAATATGTGGCCAACAAGACCCCTGACTTGTGTTCCTTTCTCCAGTGAACATCAGTTTAGGTTAATCTTTTTTCACAGACAGATTAGACCCCTCCAAGAATGGAATACATTGGATAATTAGGGATCTGCATAATGATTTGTCTCAGATAAAGCCAGAAAAAATGCCAAACTGGAGAAAAGAGAGAGAGATCTGCTTTTAAGGTTTATTACTATACATTCACAAATTACTCCTACATAAAGCAGTCAATTATTTTGGTACTGCACTGAATAACTTATGTTCAATCAAAATATTAAATTAAAGACTAAGAACTCAAAGAAAAGTAATGACATTTTCAGGAAAGAAATCATCTAGGTCACCTTATAAGTCATTCTTTGGATGACTGTGTTTTCAGACTTAAGCAAGCAAATATCACAGTCCAAATAAACATCCATGCATAATGATGCTGATGTGACTGTGAAAGTAATATACACTTCTGAAGAGCTTTAAATGAAATAGTCAGTATAAATCAAAACATAAGAACCCAAATAATCACATTATGCCTCTGTGTGCTAAATTATACAGATATTATTTGTATTAGTGCATCAAATACATTTGGGCTAAGCTGAATATACAGCACAGCAGTCTTTGCATTTTATTCAAATACTCTTAAATCACACATGGTTGCATCATCTGTGGATTTTTGTTGTTGGAATAACAAATCTGGAAGAAGAGAACTTATTGTCCATAGTCTATGTCACTCATACATGAAATTTTAAAACTTTCAATACTCTTCAATATTTAAAAGTTATTTTATTTATTATATTTTTGTTTGGTCTATAAAATGCCTTGGTTAAACCACATATGATATGATGCAGATCTAAACTTCATTACACATGGATATTAGAGAAATTTGGAATGAAATTCTGGTTTAATCTGCCAGGGCTCAAATGTCTCAAATCAGCTTTCTTCTTAAACCACAGAAAACAGAATTTTAAGTAACACATGGTGTGTGTGTGTGTGTGTGTGTGTGTGTGTGTGTGTGTGTGTGTGTGTGTGTGTGTGTGTGTGTGTGTGTGTGTGTGTGTGTGCGTGTGTATTTGGGGTTTGTTTGGGATTACTTAAGAATCTGCAGTGCTACTTCTAAAAATAGGTGAGCTATGAGTTTATAAGAGTTCTTTTCTTATTTAATAAACAACATAAGCTGCTGAATTAAAGTAAGGAATGTTATTGAACTCTTTATAGGTTCATAAGTGTTTACTAGGCTAACAGCCACAAAGGCCTTTTTATGCCTAGCCATGCACCCCAAATCTCTGACAAGTTTTGATACTCTTGATAAGTGTAAGCAGGAGTTTGGGAAATGAAACATTTACAAGCTAGGGCCTGGTAGATAAAACATTTACAGGTTCCCTGTGTCCATTAGAGACATATGTGCCAAACCAGGAATGAATTTCCTGTTCCCCAACCAATTGTCCAAGTTGCACTTGAATTGGGTTAGGGAGGAACTCTGCTTCCCATGGATGGGGAGCTTGTTCCAGAGACGGGGTAATCTCTGATATATATACCTGTCTCTCCAGCAGGTCCTATTTATATCACAGGCAAGGTTTAAGTTTTTAGAATGGGTAATTCTAGTGCTGTTTGTTTTGTGCATATGCAGGAGGTCCATCACTGAACTCTTGTTCTATCAATAAGTGTCCATCTCTTAAAAGCAACAATAATGACTGGAGAACTGTGAGTAATTCCAGAACATCCTCTAATGAATTCATCCAATGCTTTAGTTATATTTGAGGTAGCTATACAGGCCTAGAATTTCATATTAATTCATAATTAAGACCATGCCTTTGGGAAGCACATTCATCTTTTGTACTGCACAGTGCTGCAAGCTACATCCCATTCCATGTATCAATCAGCTATATGGGCAGTATGCTGACTCATTGGATAAGGTTTCTTTCTCATAACCCTAGGGGGTTCAGTCCTGACATCCAGTCAAAATTTCTGTAAAGCTTGCATGTTTTCCCATGCCAGAATATTTTTTTTTCAAGTGTGAGTTTCATTACACTTTCCAATAACATGCAGTTTGATTTGCTATTCTGAAGTGTCCATATGTATTATCTTTACCTTTATCTTTATCTTTGCAACTAGCTTAATGACAGAAAGCATCCAGGATAAACCACTCACTCACTCAGTAAAGAAATACATTAAATAATGGCATAAATGGAGAATCTAACAAAATGTAGTAATTATTCAATGTAGTTTTAAAACTAATGTGACTACTGAACTCAATATGTGGTCATGGAGTTTAAGATTACGGGAGAAGCCTAAGTGTTTCTACAGATGTCCTGCTTTACTGACTGATGGGTTGATGGATAAGGATAAGGCAGCAGCTGATGCACTGCTGCAGGGGCAAGAAATCATTAAAAGGAGCAATAGAAAAAAAGGAACACTAACACAAAAGCAAATTCTGAGACATGTTTCTACCTGCAGAAAGCAAATTATATTTAATAGTTTACTCCATAGCATGATGGCCTTGTTATAGCTTTGTCACATTTTTTCTCCTTCTTTGCTTATTTATCATCTGATTCTTCTACACTCTGACTTTGACTCACAAGGTTGCCTTGTATGTAAGATATATAATGTTTACTTTATAATAGGCCCTCCCTTCTAACTTAAGCAATAGTATTATCCCCAAAGTAGCTCTGGAAAGCAGACTCTATCCCAGAAATAGAGGAAATTGACTTTGTAGTACAATTAATTTGTCTCCCACAAAGGGTGCTACTTACCCAGTAACAGATTTTTAGTGTACAGCCTCTCTGAATATCCTGATTGACTCCTGATAATCCACTTTGTGGCTCTGCCCCAGTCCATTCACCCTATGGGCTCACTCCGCTCCCTTATCCTACCCCCAATTCCCACACACCCCCACTACACCTAGGTTTATACCTCCCTAGCCACACCCACAATCCCATTATCCAATCCGATCCTGCTCTTCTTTAATAGTATTCCCTCGGTAATCCATTCACTCCTCCCACATCATTACATACTCCGCCTCACAATCACTCCCCTCCAACTCCTACTTAATGCCTACTGCACCCATGTTAACACATATTAAACCCTTGCTCTTGTATTCACTTCTACCGTTCCTTTTCCTACCCTATTTCCTAACAGCAACAGGAATTCTGAGCTTGTGATCTTGCTGACCTTGTGTTCGCTTTGAATAAAGTGTTATATTTGAGTTTCTGACCTTCATTTGGATTTCCTAGCAAGCTTCATGTTTGGTTTTAGTTTTAATTGAGCTTGCTATTCCATCAGTCTTTTGGTTTTTCTATTTCCTAACAGCCTATGCACACCTCACCTACTTTAATTTCCACCAGCCCTCTAAACAAACTTCCCTACCAGCTATATCAACCACCTATGAATACATCAACATTACATTGACAACCATCTATCTCCTCCCAAAATATCATAAAGATACCCATATTGCCTATAAACATCTCCAAGCCAAGAAAACCCATAACATATTTTATCTACCTCTAATTCACACTCACAGACTACACCTAGATCTCCTACTAGATGGTGACATTCATCTCAACCCAGGCCCCATCAATAACTGCCCCACTAGCCCAGTTAGACCCTCTCCCTCTACCTATCACACCCAACTCCCTTACCTAAATATATGAAGTATAAACAATAAAGTGACATCTTCATGCTCTCCTAGAAATACATGCATTTGATACCTTATGTCTAACTGAAACATGGTTCAAACCAGCAACCGAAGACTATGAAATCACCCCTCCAGGATACAATACCTTAAGATTAGATCGCCTGAACAAAAAGGGTGGGGGCATAGCAATAATATATAAAGCAGGGCTCCAAGTTACTTCACTAGATATCCATCCTCCTTCAGATACCAACACGGAAATTCTTATCACTAAGCTTCAACTAAATACTTGTAAGTCCATCTATATTATATGCTCCTATCTTCCTCCTGGTAATAATATCACCTCCGTTGAAAATATCCTCAGCTGGTTTTCCACACACTATCCACAAGAAACCATAGTGCTAGATGACTTTAATGTAGACTAGAATTGCTGTAATGCTGACAATCCTACTAACCACATAAACCTACATGGCTTTTCCCAAAACATCACCTCTCCTACTAGAATCCACAAACCTACCAATACAGAAAGTACCTTAGATTGGATTCTAACAAATACTCAATCCCTCACATATACAGCAGGACCCTACCAGATGACATTAGCGACCACTCACTAACATACATAATTAGACAAAAGACCTAATATTCCCTACCCTACCACCTACAGAACCACTTGTTCCAACAAACATTTTAACCCTGAAAGCTTCCAAAATGAACTTAGTGTCTGCGATTGGTCACACCTATAATACATACAGCTAGATGAATCAGTAACATACTTCAACTCCAAATTCTTAGAAATCTTGGACTTCCACGCCCCTACTTGTACACTTAGGAAGAAGACAAAAACTGCTCCTTGGCTAACAAAAGAAGCTAAGCAGAAAATTCTACTTAGAAACAAAGTTAGGGCCAAATGTCACACTACTAGAGACCCAGCTGATCATTTAAAATTTAAACAGCTCAGAAATACTACTAAAACATCAATACTACTAGATAAAAGAAACTTCTACTTTCAACTTCAACAAACTAACCAACATAAACCACAAATATTTTAGACAGGTATCAATAGACTCCTACATCCAGGCCACTCGAAGACACCAACCCCGTCAGGTATAGCCCATGATACTCCCAAACAAATTGCTGATGCCTTTAAAACCTTCTTTACTGAAACTATCTCTTGCTAACTCATTACCATCTGTACCTTCCAATCTGCCTTCCTCTTCTACTAACCTACCACTTTCATTTCAACTGCAACCTGTTCCTACATACCTCATCTGCACCCTTCTTCAAAAACTAAAACCATCTACCCCCCTCTGCCAATCTATTACCAGCCAAATATCTGCAAATAGCAGCAAAAGCAATTGCCTATCCTATTTCTATCCTGATAAATAGAACCATAACAGAAGGTACCATCCCATCCATTTAGAAAATTTCCCATATAACCCCCCTGCACAAAGGTGGTAATTCAAAAAACTGTCTAACTTTCGTCCAATTGCCCTACTCTCTTCCTTAGCTAAAGTTATGGAAAAATGCATCCACCATCAACTACTAGACCACCTTCTTCAAAATAGCTTATTAGCAAACTCTCAGCATGGCTTTAGACCTTTCCATAGCACCACCACTGCCCTCCTATCATTTTCTGACCACATTAAGAAAAATCGTAACAGCAACACTCTTTCTTCTGCTGTCTTTATTGATCTCTCAAAAGCATTTGACATGGTCAGCCATCAACTACTGCTAAATATACTGAACTCCCTCTCACTGGATAAACAGGCTGTACTGTGGTTCAGGTCCTACTTAGATACCAGGCAACAAGCAGTGCTTTGGGAAAATAGCCTATCTAACCACCTTCCTGTCACCCTTGGTGTACCCCAAGGTTCTATATTGGGCCCTTTTCTATTCTTAATTTTTATTAACGATCTGAATGTAAACATCCCTCAAGCTACTTGCATACAATATGCAGACAACTCCACATTAATATGCTCGGCTCCTGGACCATTTGAACTGCAGTTCCTTACCCAAAATGTTTTTGAATTAGTAGAAAAATGGTTCTTACAGCGCTGTCTCTTCCTTAATCACAAGAAGACTAAATGATTGCTCTTTACTCCCATGCAGAAGTCCACCCCAATTGACTTCATAATCAAATCTAATAATGGCACAGTCATATCTCCTGACACTACCACCAAACTCTTAGGAGTAACAATAGACCACATCCTCAACTATGATACTCATATCAGCACCACAATAAAATCAGTTAACAGAAAACTAGGCTCCCTCTATAACATTAAACCCTTCTTTACTCCCTCAGCTAGAACTACAATTGCCCACACCCACCTTATTTCAATTCTCCTCTATGCCTCTCCTATATACACTAATCTATCAAAAAGCAACTTCAACAAGCTGACAACCTCCTACAATAACATTGCCGGATTTGCAACTGGCTCCCCTTTTAGAACCCACCACTGCCTAAACCTGAAATAACTGGGTTGGCTTGAGCTGCAAAATCAAATTCAATTCCACCAACTTATTATTACCCATAAGACCCTATATCGTCCAAGCAATACACCAATTCTCACGAGTCTAATCACCCCATATAAAACTCTTACTAACCTATGCTCAGCAAATGAAATACTTGTATCTAGACAAAAACTCAATAATAAAGCAGGAGATTCCCTTTTATCTAACACTGTGGGTAAAATCTGGAACCTACTTCCCAGTGAACTCACATCCCTTTCTTCAACTCCACTATTTAAAAAGAAACTCAAAATATACCTTTCAACACACTGGCTATGTCCTTGTTCCAACCCTGACTAAGATTCCTCATCCTGTTTTCCTCTTAATCTTATCAATTAGCTAGTTTCACACTGTACAAAACCCACTCCTCTATGATACTGTTACATGTTAGGATGATCATACCCGGCAAGGGCCTTAGGAATGTCGCACTGCTACCTTTTAAATAATGTGCCCTTTCCTTGTAAATAATTACCTGTTGTTCTCTGACATACACAACCTTGATATGGAATGTCTCACACCCTTCTAAATACTATGACTGCTCGGTAAAAAAAAAAAAAACTTTGATTTGTTATCTATCATGATTTACTATGTTACCATGTAAATGGCTATTTTTTTGTCTGGTAATTGAATTGTATCTATTGCTGCTATTACTTGCTTTGTTTTTCTTTATGGAGCTTTTCTCCCTGGACCTCTACTGAAGATGGACATATATCCAGTTAGATTAGCCCGGTCAACAAATGTGAAATAAAAATAAAATAAAAATAAAATAAAATAAATAAATAAATGTTTAACACACATGTGCGTGCACACACATACGACACATATATGTGTATATATATATATATATATATATATATATATATATATATATATATATATGCTTTGTAAATATACAAACAAAAAGCCACAAAACAGATGAGCCAGAATGGTTTCAGTGGTGAAAAAATGATCAACTAGGCGTATAATATGTAACAAAGCAATTTATTAACAACACATAGAGGAAAAAATAAAATAAATAAATAAATTAATAACATTAATCCAAATGAGTCAAATCCAAGCTCTTTCATCTCCTGTGTAGGAGACTTTTTCAAGAACAGAGCATGCCCAACAACTGAAAAACTTTTATACCATCATTAATTAAGTTTCAAAACAAAAGCACCAATCATTTTCTGTTTTCACTAATTGAATCCTTTGGTGTAGGGTGTGATAGTTAAAGGTATAACACAATGAAATGTGCAATAAGATATGCAGTTTTACCATGAGTCAAACCAACACAAATAGTAAACAAACGTGTGTGTGTATACCATTTGTGCATTACAATCAGTTGTCATGAAATTAGAAAATAAAAATATATATTAAAACGTATATAACTAATATACTTGTGTTAGGTTTTACAAGTGCATATACATACGCACATGCTTGTGTAAACTATTCATGAAAATTTATGAATATATAAATAAATAATATCTGTATGAGTAAAAGCTAAAATATGTGTGCATATATATATATAACTTGTATACACAATAAAATTTATTTTGGAGGGTCAGAATGCACATAATTAATAAAATTAATAGAAGTTCATTGCCAACATTAAGCAAATATGTTGGTATCATACATTTTTTTTAGGTTTAATAAATAAATGATAAATGTGTTTATAATAAATTAATAAATAAATAGATACATGAGCATATTATGTTAAAAACTTAAAAATTGTTGGATAACCATCTATGTTAAAATACAATGTATAACAAATTCACCTATCTATGCTCTTTAACTTCAAAAAACAAGTAAATGAAATAGAATCATTCAGGTCTGGCCATTGAGTAGCATTTGTTCTTAATTGCCATAAAGCTTCAGTCATTTCCAAATGTAACGGCCATGGTCCACCCCTTGGGTTCACTTCCATAGCTTCTATGATAGTAAATTTAAACCCATGATCCAGCCATTCATTACAATGCCTTGCCAAGGCATTTATATCCTTTTTTAATTTAATGTCCCTCAAGTGCTTGTAAATATGTGTCTTTAACTTTCTTTCCGTTTTTCCAATATAAAAACAGGTGCATTTGCAACAGAAAGCACAATAAATTACTCTTGCAGTGTTACAACAACATTTTTTCTTTTGGGTAACTCTAATGCCATTAATGTCAAATTTCATGCTTTCCATTATACATTGGCAATACTTACAAGATCTACATTTTCTCATACCCCCAATACTATAAACTTGGGTGTTGTTTTCAAGTATGTTTTTGAGGGACTGACCCTTTCTGTACGCTGCAATAGGTCTTTCTCCTATACATTGTCTAATTTCATTACATGAGGTTAAAATAATCCAGTTTTTCTCTAAAATTCTTAGTATGTCATGATTCTCAAGATTATATGTGGTAATAAAAGCACAATGATAGTTGGTTTCTGATAATATTGGATTTTCAAGACTCATACTATTCTGTGAATTATCATCAAAAACCCCTTGTCCATCTACTTCACTCAGTGTTATGTTGTGTTGTATGTCATCAATCATTAGAATAGCTTGAAAAAAGCCTCTCTCTCTTTTGTTGACAACCTCTAACATTACATTATTTACTAAATCTCTTGGATATTCTCTTTTTATAAACATTTCTTTTAGTAAATCACATTCATTCAAAAAAGTGTCAAAGCAAGATATCATACGGGCAGCTCTTACAAATTGACCCTTCACTACCGCTCTTTTTTGTTTGTAAGGGTGTGCACTATCAAAATGTAAAAAACTATTAGAATAAGATTCCTTCTGATATATTTCTGATACAAATTTACCTGTCTATCTTTTATTAGTTTAATATCCAAGTATGAAATTTCCTCTTCACCAATGTTATGGGTGAATTTAAAAAATGGGTGTTGAATTATTGATGTAATATAAAAATTCATCAATAAGGTCCCTACACAGGAGACAAAAGCGCTTGGATTTGACTCATTTGGATTAATATTATTCATTTATTTATTTATTTTATTTTTTCCTCTGTGTGTTGTTAATAAATCGCTTTGTTACATATTATACGCCTAGTGGATCGTTTTTTCACCACTGAAGCCATTCTGGTTTATGCTTTGTAAATATACAGACAATGCCTAAATATGCATGTACTAAGCAAATGTATGCACACTGTTTAAAATATCATGTACTCTGTAAATTCCTGTATTCTAGTGGAACACTGTTAATTTATGTGGAATCTGGATAATTTCTGTAAAAAAAGCTTAAGAGCTTTTCTCTGCAGTTCTCTGCTGCAATGTGATTCAGTTAAACCTAATTGGAATTTCCCTGTAAACACATTCAAAACAAATAAATAAATATATATAAAAAATACAATTTTAGAATTTTTTGCAAAATTTGGCTAAGATCACTTGTATTAGCACCAAAGAAAATCATAAACATATGCAAATATAGCACTTCAATACAGTTCTAGCTGGATAGTTCTATTCAGACAGCATGTAAAAAACTGCAGTCTAAAAAAATTGTCAGAGCTACACATTAAAAGTACTGACTACAAGTTTCTTACAGCTGGTCTAGATCACTGTTTATGTGATTATTATTTAAAAAAACATTTCCTGAACATAAACACTGGCAATTTAATTTGCACAACCATGCAAGCACTTATTCATATTGGTTAACCCAAAGCTCTGTCAACTAACTCACATAATATTATTAACAACTAAAACGCATGACCAAACAGTAGACTAGCCAATGGCTATACTGCTGGTTTCCAGACACTAGTAAATGATCACTTGACAAGTGAATTTTTTGTATTAAGAAAAAGAATGAACTAATAAAAAAAAATGACAACAGTCAGGCCAGACAGATACTAATTTTGTTAAAACAAAAGACTTGTATTTTGTTACTTTTGGAGAGCCATTAGCGAATTATACACATAAAACTGCATTTTGTTAAAAAAGAATACTGCTAACACAAAACTAACAAGAGAAGCATTTTAACAGATAACTTACAAATGGCACCTTCATTTAACCCATTTAGTGTCAATGCACAATATTTTAAAGTTAGCATGTTTATTTGCATAACAAGAGACTTATGTAATTTTTTTCACCAATGATCTTTGTATATGCTTGGTCTAAAACCATAGCTTTTAACCACAAATACAGACTGAAGTGTAACATTATAAATTGTTTTGCAATGGGGCTTTCCGTACACTTATTCTTAGTGTCCCTAATTTGCTTCTACAGTCTGAGCTTAAATTTCAGTTTAGTTTAATCCATTAAGTTTGGCTACAACATAAAAGGACGTTTATTATTTAAATGTGAATATAATATTAGTGTTATTCTGCACTGTAAAATGTTTGAAAGAATTAAAGCAGACAGACTAACTGCCACATGCTGTGGAAAACAATTAAGAATATGGATAAACTGCCAGATCTTGAAACTCTCCTGCATTTTAAAAATATCAAGGTCTGTGTAGTTAAAGAAAGTAGCTTAAATGTTAAGAGCACTCTCTCTATACCGCGGTTTTGCACTTCTTATATTTCTGGCTTAATGTTAACTGTGGTTGAGTCTCCATATTTGTCACTGAACATATTACCTTCAGGTAGATCCCTCTGGACTCACAAACTGAACTCCTAGAACTACATATCACTATAGGTAGGATTAATTATCATCTAGCAGCTTGTTACAGAGCATCTTCTTTGTCCCTTAATGACCACGTAAGATTCATTGGTATTTTAAATGATCTGCCTAATAGCAAACCCTCTCTTATTTTAGCAGCTTTAACAACATTTGGGTAAACTGGGACACCCATACTGCTATGTAGGAAATGTACAAAAATTCATTGACTTAACAAATAACAATTCCCTTGAGCAGATGGTAAATAAACCTACTAGATGGCACATCAAGCTTGACCTAATTCTTACAAATATGACCACCTTTTGCGCTACTCTTGTATCTCCTTCTTCAGTTAAGTTTGACCATAAACTTGTGACTTTCTTCTAGTAAACCCCCTCTGAATTTAAAGACTACAAGCATGACAACCTCAACTGGCTATGTAACAAAATATCAAACTTCACTCATGACTGTACCTCCGCAGCCCTTAGTATTGCAGAAAGCTTTACTAAGGAATTCTATATCATAAATAAATTGCACAATAAAAGAAATAAACCCTTGGATCATTCAGTAAATCCAATACCCATCTTCTCAAGGATAATATCAAAGGCCTTATAAAAACAAACTAAAAAATACTATCAAATCCAATAAAAGACACCATGAACCTGGGTGGCCTCTGAAGTCAAAGATAAGTATAAATTATTCTTTAGCTATGTTAGAAAAAAAATTCTTCATAATAGGGACTCTTATTCTGACCCAAATTACATTGCCAATATACTTATGCACAGATTTATTGTCAACTTCACCCTTGAGAATTCTTCTCAAAGCTCCATTACTCCCTAATTATCTCTAAAGTTCAATTAGTTAAAGTGCTAACCAAGGCCAGAAATACTTCCTCTATGGGACCTGATAATATACCTGGTTGGTTAATTAATAGTATTAAATATGCCATTGTAGGGATACTCCTCAAACTGTTTAACTTACATTTATATACTGGCTTAGTCCCTGTTGAGTGGCACATAGCTAAGGTGACTCCCCTGCATATGGGTGGCCATAAATCCGGTTAGTCCCTGATAAGTGGCACATAGTTATGGTGATTCCCCTTGATAAAGGTGGCCATAAATCCAACAGGGTTACTACAGAGCTATTAGATTTACACACCTCATCTGCAAAGCCATGCAAAGTATTATAACTGGCCTCATAAACTGTGATATCAAGAATCCTGCTAGACTTGACCGTCAATGCTTTGGTTTTGTGAAGGGTATATCCTGTTTACTTAATATGGTAAATTTCTTTGAACAGGTTATGGATGCAGTATATGGAGTTATTGTAGTGTATGTGGTATATAATGATCTGGCTAAGGCTTATGACATCATTCCCCAAGCTAGCATCAGATAAATGCTGCTTGAGTGGTGGATGAGTTGGATTGCCAGTGTCAGCTCCTTGTGGAAGTTAGGTGGGAGGGGTTTGCTGCAGTCTACCAGTTTCACACCCCACCCACAGGAATGACATCATGCTTTTTCTGGGATGAGAAAAATGGGCTAAACACCAGCTCAGCAAGAGTATAAGGCAAACCCAGTATGTCTTGATCTCCTAACAAGTGGTAACCCTTATCAGAGTAAGTCAAAGGAGAGGTCAGGAGTGGTAAGAAGACCCAGTGAGCAAGGAGAGGTACTGCTGTCTACTGATGGCCAGTCAAGTTAAGAGGCAAAAAATAACAATCATAAAATGAAGAACACCATAAAATATGAGGTAATATCAGAGACATTCTACAAAATCAGGGAAAGTTGAGCTACAGGGTTAAACAGTACATGAGAAAGATATCATACAGTATCAGATTTTAATGTAAAAATTACAACACTTTGTAACTATAATAATCAAGTGGAAGAACGTGTACACAGGAACATAGAAACAATACTAGGGAAGTGATCACAAGGACTGCAAGATGCCCAGACATTTAAGGAAAGACTTAAAAGTTTACACCTCCCTTTTCAAGCACTTTAGAATGCCTTTCCTTAAGTTTGTGTCTGCCTATCCAGTGATGAAGATCAGCCTTAAAGGTAGTCAGAGTAGTAGTTTGTTTGACCCGTACTGATTCTTATTCCATATGCTGGGAATACATTGATTTATGAACTTGTCCAGAGTTAGGTTTCTAGTGAAGATGTTTGAAGATCCCCTGGTTTTGCAAAGAAAGAGAAGGTCAGAGATGACTGGGTCCTTTCTGGCTCACAAAGCAAAACACAGGTCCTCCTTAGAAATTAAGTGGAACAGATAGAAGGACTTCCTGACTATGGTAAAAAAAACAATCGTGCTTGAATGAGAGACAATTGTCTGCATGAGAATGCAGGTCTCTTATGACCTTGACTGTCTGAAAGGGAGTACCATTTAAAACATATGAGGTGGGGACAGCATTTTCGCTCAGTGCTACTATACTGTACTTTTTCATTTAACTTGAGACTTTCAGTACACCGGTATGTGCATATTTCAACCCTAGAATAAGTATTTTAGTAAAAGTGGATGAGCGGATAACAGTGCCCTGTTTGCAGATTCCACTAAACTTGGTCAACCACACTTCTGGGATATTAGACTAGATGTGAGATGTGAGATGGCCCTGCACTGATCCTTGTAGGACTCCACTAGTTACAATGTTACATTCAGAGAGGGTATCAGCCACTCTCACAGCCTGGGATTTGCCAAATTGCCAGTTTGCAATCCAGTGGAAAACCTAGGCATTTGCCTTAATTTTTTTCTAATTTTTTAACTTTACCATGGGGGATAGTGTCAAAAGCCTTGTCTAGATTGAAGTATGCAGTGTGCACTGAGTGATAAATTCTATTACTGCTGTCAAAATCATTATATATTCTGCCAAGGGAGAAGTGCCTATAAGGAACCTAAGGGTTTATTTGCCATATAATCTTGAAAAAAAATGGTAAATCCCGCACATTGGAATGTAAAGACAGAAGCATTTCCATAAGATGGTAATTCACAATGACTATGCAGCTACCTTTCCTAGACAGGTGAATGGCCAATTTGGAAGCAATTTGCACGAAGCAAGCGAACAAATAAATAAGTCACAGGTGATCATGTTTAACAACTCATACTTGTATTTGCTCATACTTTGTTGTTTGATTCACAATGGTCATACGCACAAGACAAAAAATTGTTTATGGGCGAAGGTCAAAGCACATTAGAGAAACAGAGAGAGAGAGAGATGTCTGCGGCTGATCTTTCTCCAAGATGCAGCAGCTTTAGAGTGACAATTTTCAAAACATGGGGTATGTGGGTGGGAGATGAGGGTTGGTAAAAAGATTTGTTAGGCATTGTTCAGTAGCTCATAAAAATTCGAGATTTTGAGTAGAATCATGAGAAGTTGTATATCAAAGCTGTCATTTACCAGTTGTTGTTGTGACTGCGATTAGCATTAAATTTGCCTGCTAGTATATTGGCAATTCCCTTGGGACTGAAATATGTGGTATTATAGAAAAGCTCAGTGCATTGTTGAATATCATTCCTTAATGTCCTGGCATAACTGAAAAGTTTGTACAGTGTTAATATCAGGAGAAAAAAAATATCCCAGAGCAGAAAGAAAGAGCTGTAGAGAGGTCAGTTGTTACTTCACACAACAACTGCACCTGGCACCTTTGTTTTCAACAGTGTTTAGGATAAAAGACATGTGTTCACCTTTGCTGCTGCTGTTGTATCACACCCTCTACATATAAAGAGTTATTATGTATCACAGTAATAGCTGCATACTAGCTCAGTATTGCAGCATTCATTAACTACAGTAAAGAGCTGGAGTTCCTAACACATTGACAAGGGTGAAACTGTTACTCGATAAGAGTTACTAATCTGTCCCTGACTTAAAAGGTTACAAGTAGGACTGAAAATTATTTGATTTCTAATACAGCTTATAGACTTGCAAGTAAAGTGCAAGGGTGGCTTGGCAGTTGTTAAACACTGCCACTTGCACTCACTTACAGCAAAGCAAACATGAAACATCATTAAAGGAACCATAATCACAGTCATGTCAGCTTGAATTATTATATATGATGCTTTCAGAACCAAGTGGCCCCTTATTTACAGTGTCATTTGCCCTTCCCCAACAGTTTTCACTGAAGACAGCATCCCCTTTACCCCCACCATTGCTAAGCCTTTGCAAAAATGATACACAGTCTAGAAATCACTAAACTCCACTTCTGTTCAGGCCCGTGATCATCTTGTTAGTTTGCATCTAGCCATTTTGTAGAAGCATCAAGTCACTCTTCATGCATGTCCTCAGGAAATGGTCTTACCATAGCGTTATATGACAGTCATATCATCCCATCTCTATAACTAGATGCCACAATTAACATGGAGTTCATTACAGGTACACAGTTACTACACTGAGTCGCATGATGAAAGGAAGGACTCACCTCCATCCCGAGAATAATTTCCTTCAGAAAAGTACCTAGATCAAAAGTCCTGATATCTCAACATGTGCCAACTACTTTAGTGTTACAGATGCCACTTTTTTATCATCTATAGTTCCCACATTCAAAGTCTCACCTCAGTTAACTTGTCCCGTTTTCCCTTTTAACTGCCACTTTAGACTTTTATCACAATCTAAAGAATACGTAAACAAAGATAAGTCATGAACCACATGACTTGTACGTTTGCAAGATTGTGAGTGTTCAAATCACAGTCAAACTCATGTTCTGATTACGAGTATAAATACGGTGTGTATAAATGTGCTCCCAACATGTCTGCTATAACCCAACAACTTTGTCATTGTCAAGTTGTACAAGTCAAGATGAGTTAGAGGTTTTCCATTGTTCCATGTACATGCATTATGTGCAATGCAAGGAAGCTAATTTTAATAGATTATAAATATCTACATTTCAGACACTACAGATAAGGGACAAGCCCGAGAGCTTAACATGTTAGGAAAATACGTCTCATCCTCTTAACAAAAGAGTTGTGGATAAAGGCAAAAATAATGGGGGGTGGGGGTGGGCAAGGGCCCCATATTAATGACACATTTTAAACTTTACTTTTATAAAGTTAGAAAATTGTTGCATAAGGAGAAAGCAGTGCTCCTTTTAGCGCATACAGGATTTGTGAAGGAAGAGGACTGCTGGAGACTACTGCAGGACAGCTATACTGGGTCATAGTATAAGGCTGAGGCCTGCAATCGTTTGGGCAAGGCTATCACCCAAGTTACTGGCATTTCACACATGGAGGATCTGTGTTGTTAGTATTAGAAAGTCATGAGGTGTAGCAATCCAGACCGCCTTCATTGATGGGAGGAAGACGTTTAGATAAAGTCACCATATCAGTACTATAACTTATTTTAGCTGCCCAAATAACTCAAAACAGTATGTCACCATCCAGCATTTCATTATGCTATTTTATATCTCTAATCCTCAAGGAAATTGAAAGGAACAGGCAGATATACAGGAGCACACTGGAGTGCCTATGAGTACCAGAACTATAGCTGGTTCATCTATCACCCCATGACAATTCGCAAGCTGATACCCCAGCAATCAGCTCTAAGTAGAAGACGAGAAATAAAAGTTCATCTGTTGTTCCACATGGTGCTGCTCATGCCCGGTCTGAGGCAATGTCTTCTGCTTTGAAACAAATGCTACACCTT
>NC_056733.1:1447137097-1447162097 GCF_019279795.1 Protopterus annectens
TTATAAAATTATGGTTGAGCAGGAAAATCAGAAGAGAAATATTTGTTATATTAGCTGATGGCATATTCAAAAGGGCAACTTCAAGTAATTTAAGTAAATGGAAGTCTCTGAATGACCATAAAGGTACTGGCAACCTTGTTTTGCCAAGACGTTTATATAAATGAAAAAAATTAAACCTGCAATTATAATGCACATTTTTCTGCAGTTCCCCAGAAAATGTCAGCAAGTAAAATACAATATTTTAAAGGTGAAAAGATGGGTAACATTTCTAAGAATTGTTTAACTAGTCATGCTGAAGTTAATAAGAGATTTTTTGTCCAAGATGCAAGCAATGGCAATGTAAATGCTGTGCCTTTCAGAAATGTGATTTTGTTACTATTTGTAGGAGCTGTCCACCCACAGCTACATTATGGACTACAAATTTTTGTACCTACCTCCAAAAAACAAAACAAAAAAAAAAACATGCCACACAATCTCCAACAGCACCTGATAATTATTTACAAACTCACCCCTCCTGGAGAATTACTGTACCACTTTGGAAAATGTCAAATGGCTAACCTTTTAAATATAGATCTAACCTACTGTTGGGATCTATTGTTGTGGTCCCAATTGTACAAACTACTTTGGATCCAGACATTTATACCCTTTCCATCTACATTCATGAAAAATCCTCCTCATTAAGACATGGTCACTACTCAGAAGCCAAATGAACTCTTATTGCTGCTAGAACTAAACTCTACAGCAGTGTATATACATTCTCCTTTCAGGTACCTACTGATATGAAACATCTTCCCATCAAACTAAAATAAATCAACACTTAGTCCATAGTCTACACCAGATGCAGACTGCAACTCAAAAAGCATCTCTTCATCCAAGCTAAATGTTCCAGCTACAACACAGGAAGTATAAGCAAACAACATTCCCCCATATCCTTTGCACTTATCATCACTTCTCACATAATTATAAAGGTTAACCCCCTTTAGAAACTATTATAAATTTTGTATACCACACTTTGTTTACTTTGATATACATATGAAGTTTTTCTGTGTAACTAATATGAACTGCTTTGTTGTTTACATTTCTGCATTTCATTTTCTGTTTGTGAAATGTTTGTATTTTACGAGGCTGATCCTGAATATGATCAGTACTGATCAGTGCAATGCCCTGGAAAATAAATATATATGTATATATATATATATATATATATATATATATATATATATATATATATATATATTCTATATGTACATATATGTATGTATATATACATGAACAACATGTATGTAATAAACCTGCAGCATTTGAATGTGATGAAAGTATTGTTAGACTAGTACAGTAAGCCTATTGCCTGCATGCCTATGTGGAGATGGAAAGAAAATTCCACACTGATAAATTAACTGAGAAAAGAATGGAAACCTGAATAGAGCACCAGGTTTCTTTCCTTAAGGTGAAGCAGAGGGCTAGTCAGAATCAAGACACTCAGCAGCAAGTACTTTGAGAAATGAGCCTAGCAACAAACTAATTTGTCCAGGGACATCATCAGAAGGGGGTTAGATAAATATATTAGTGGGAGTTAAGAGGGTGAGGGGGATGAAAGGGTTAAATGGAAGGAGGGATAATTGGGAGGAAATAAGGTAAGGGTGGGGAGGGGCTTAAGGGGTTTAGGCAAGTGTAGCTGGGTAAAGAATCACATTTTGGCGCGAACTTGCTACTCACTCTCCCTCCCTCCTTTTTGATAGATTGGTGGAAATTGTGGTTATTTTATCAGTTGGGTAGGACGGAGAAGAGGGACAGGCTTGCCCTCCTCTGTTCCCCCCTCTAGTGATTGGATGTTCATTTCAATGAGTTGTGAAAGGAAAGTGAGCAGCTGGAGGAAATAAGTGGTAAATATAAGCAAGTGGAGGTAAGGATGCTGCTTATTTGGTTGGAGGTGTAATCCAATAAATGTTATATGAAGTGAGTTGTGGACTCTGATTCATAAGTAAAGTGAATGAGTGGAGGCATGGACGCTGCTTACTGTGTCAGGATGAGTAAGGTCATGCTGTCCAGACTTATTTGTTTGGATGTGTAATTCAATAAATGGGATATGAAGTGAGTTGTTGGATGCTGCTTCATAAGTAAAGTTAGTGATTAATATTACATGGATGTTTATGCTGTGATTAAACTCAGCTATACTATTTTCACTTGTAATTAATAAATGTTGCTTATCAAAGCAATGTTATTGAAGTTTAATAAAGGTAATCAAATGTCATTCGGTGTGATGTGTTTATTGAAGAGGACCAGGACAAATACAAGTTTTAGAAGAAAGTTAGTGGCTTAAGATTCCTTTTGTTAATGAAGGAATAGGAAAATACAAAACGCCATTACCTGCATTTTTAGGTGAAGAGTCTATATGCTCCACTTTCTGTTGGGGTACTTATTCCTGACTTGCCAGATTTATAGATAAGCAGTGAAAACTTTAAGAAAGTATAACTAGCTGAAGATATGTTAAGCTTGGCAGAGACAAATAGCCACAGTAAAAGGTGAGACAAATGAGCAAACTGAACTGATGACCATACCTATATTTTGACATAGTATATTACTTTACAGGATAAATAAAGAGAAAGAGAATAAATGCTACACCAATGCTATTTCCAATACTTTTTATAAAATTGTGATGACTGGCATATAGTTAAATTTTGGAAAGAAACTCAGAGGTGGACAAACTAAAGCTAGAATGTTAGCTAGGTTATACTGGCCTAGCATTATGAATGTCAGAGAATTTCTGCACAGTATTCCCATAATCTCAGATGACTACTTTGCATCATGGGTTCAGAAGTCCACTTATATCTACAACTTCTACTGAAGTCCCATTCCAGTGGGCAGCTCTGAATTTGATACATCAATTAGTGAAATTTAATAATGACTAACAATAATTTCTGGTGATTATATACTATGCTACAAAGTTTCTTAAAGTAGTACTTCTGTGAAAATCCAATGCTAAGTCAATATCCAAAGTGCTAATGTTACTTTTCACCATGGTGGGGATATCTAAAGAAATGCTCATGGAACAGGGGAACCTCATTTAAGTCAAAGTAATGCACAGTCTTTACCTCTGTTTAAAGTAAAACAGATATGAATTTCAGAGTACATCTCCCAGGATACAATGTACTCAGGCATGACAGACAAAACAAGCATGCAGGTGGTATAACAATCTATAACAATTCCCTAACCATCACCTTACTTCCACAGGAACTACCCAAGTTTAACAATGTTACTATAAAACTATATGTTTAACAGCAATTTATATACCACCAGGGAATAACATTGATACTGCTGAAATCATCCTGTATTGGATATCCCAACAAATTAACCATGAAACTATAATACGTGGAGACTTAAATATAGACCAACAACTCATAAATTCCACTACCCCCACTGAATCCTTAAAGTTGTACAACTTCAGACAATCAATAACTACACCTACTAGAATCAATAAAATTTCAGCGAGACACTCAACAGCAGACTGGATTCTTACAAACTAGACATACTGACAAAAGTAGGCTACCCTCAGATGGCATAAGTGACCACATACCAACATATGCTATTAGAACATACCATAACCCAGATAAACATATTACCTATAATCATATATGAAATAGAACCAATTTCAGCAAAGATGTTTTCATTGAAACACTAAAACAATATAACAGGAATGTACTTAGAACAAGGCCACTAGATACTGCTGTAGAACACTTTAAAATCATATTTTTACTAACCTTAAATAATCTAGCACCAGTATGTAATAAAAGAGTAAAGTCCAACCCTGCATCATGGCCGACAAATGAAACAAAAAATCATGATGGAAAGGGATAAAGCCTAGTAAAATTGGTATAAAAAATAGAACTGAAAATACCTTCCAGCAATTTAAACATCTCAGAAACCTTGCAAAACTCTATGTCAAACAGGGTAAGCAAACATACTATACCACCCTATAAACATAAAACAACCCAAAACTTTCTTGTCATTACTAAATAAACTACTGCACCCTGGCAAGACCATCAATCCCTCTCCAAAGACAGGCAATATGACAGACTGTAACCCCACACAGTTTAATTCCTACTTTATGAAATCAGTATTATCTCTCTTAGACACTAATACATCTGTCTCCTTCTCTCTACCCCTGTCTTATCAAAACCACCCACAGTTCTTCAGTTTTAGTCCAGTACCTACCTCACTCTCAAGGAAGCTGCACCTTAAACTAAAAACTGCTTCCATAGCCATAGACCAACTACCATCAGACTACCTAAACATAGCCTTCCCTGTGTCCATACTAATTAATTGGTCCATAGCACAAAGATACATCCCATCACTGTGGAAAAAATCCTACATCATGCCACTGCACAAATGCAGCATATCTATAGAGTTTAATAACTACAGACTGATAGCAATTCTCACCCCTCTCTCCAAAATGTTGGAGAAATGCATCCATATGCTGCTGATGCAATACCTAACCTCAAACAACTTGCTCTCAGAATCACAACATGGCTTTAGGCTCCAGCACAGCACCACTATTGCTCTACCTCATTATAGCAATATAATAAACCAACATAGAAACAGTGGTCTGCTTCTGTCCACCATTTTCTTGGACTTGTCTAAGGCATTTGATACTGTTTCGCACCAGCAGCTGCTCATTTGACTCTCCCCAATAGGACTTCACAATACTCCTTGCTGTGGTTTCTTAGTTACCAGTCTTGAAGGCAACATGCTGTTAAACGGCAACAAACCTACTTATCTTTTCATCCATTTACTACAGATGTTCCTCAGGGCTCAGTTCTGAGTCCTCTCCTATTTAATATATTTATTAATGACCTCCACACCTCCACTCACCATGCTAGTTTAATTCAGTATGCAGATGACACAACATTAAAATGTTCGACCTCAACAATAAATAAGATACAAGACATTGCCCAACATTTTTTGTCCTCTTTAGAAATCTGGCTCAAAGAATCAAACCTCCTACTCAACCCCAAGAAAACTAAGTTAATGCTTTTTACTTCAAAAAGTTGCCAAAATCAAAAGCAATGTTATACCATAAATTCAGCAAATAATACTGTCTTTGAAACTGTAACATACAGTAAACTTCTAGGTGTTACAATAGATGGCAATCTCAAATATGCCCAACATATACTGTGCACACCATTAAATCTACATACCAGAAACTACGGTCCCTTTATAGGCTCAATGGATTCCTTGCAGATATTGCAAGAAAAACTCTAGCAACCACCTTTTTATTGCCAACTCTCTTATACACCACTCCTATCCTAACAAACTTAAACAATACTCAAAATAAAAAGCTTGCCTCCATTGATACAATAAAATAGCTAAATTTGCCACTGATCTTCCTCATAAGACCCACCAGTGTCATAGTTTAAATCAATTAAACTGCCTTGCACTATACAAGTGCCTAACATATTCACAGCTATCTACAGCACACAAACTCATTCATCATCCAGAAGAAGTGTAGAGAAATGTGGTTATTGAACCTACATGTAGCTAATACAATTTTAAAATCACTGAATCATAAAATACACTGAACAACTCAGCCCAGTGGCCAGTTATGTCTTGCTGGTACCCAAACTTAGAATGTGCATCCTTTTTCAAGGAGCAATAGACCAGTCATTCTAGGGGTGTATTTGTGGAAACCCATCAAATTATATAACACCTTTTAGAAATAAGAAGGTAGGTTACTTGTCTTACATTGTAGTGTAAGTTGTTTTTTTGTTTGTTTGTTTGTTTTTTTGCCAGAGAAGGGAAAGCATTGTGTGACATATTGGTCTGTCTGTATGTATGTCTACCATGTTCTATTTATTTGGTGAAGCTAGTTGAGATACCTGATTTGAACTGTTTGATTTGTGGAGATATAAGAGGTCTTGTACTACATGAATTATTGGGTATTTATTGGCCCAAAAGGTTAAGCACAGATTTCTCCTAAGAAGTCTATAAGATATTGAATAAATGAACAGTGCTTCCAGCCTCTCCTGATAGCTCATGTTTTTAAGCATGTGATCTTTTAAGTCAGGATCCTCTGTAGTTTTACCAAGTTGCTTGATATACCTAGTAAGATACATACTAAATGGAACACTGTATTCTATATTAAGTCTAATCGATGCTGCATATAGCAGGAAAGGACTTCCCTGGATCTAGATGAACTAGCTTTAACAATCAGCTACTCCTGATAAAGGCTTCCCTAACCACGGTTGCAAAGTGATGGCTAAAGGCAAGGGAAATATTTAACCATATTACAAGGTCTCTCACTATACTTTCATTTAGGAACAGGGTGTTATCTACATTATAAGACGAATTAAAGAATTGTTTAACAAGTATAATGATGTTTCACCTTTTAGAATTTAGTTTTAGCATGTTTTTGAGCACCAGTTGTTGATGTCTGACTTCTAGTTCTATTTGTGGCTTCTTCAGATCATAGGGGACTTGAGGATGAAACTAAGTTTGCAGTCAACTACAAGATTTGTTCGACTAAGATTCCCATTTGTAATTTGTAAATCTGAGAAATATATGCCAAATAGTAAAGTCCCAGAAAAGAGCCCTGATGAGTAGCACTGGTCATCTTCATGTTTGCAAAGAATGTACCTGCCTTCTTTAATACATTAATTCTATTCGTCAACTAAATTGCTTTCCACTTTAATATGTTTTGGTCAACTTGTCGCTCATTCATCTTTTTTATTATGTTAGCATGTCGTATAGTGTCGAAAGTTTTAGTCAGGTCAAGGGTGGTTGTACGAATAGTATGCCCGCTGTCTACAACTTGAGTTAATCTCTCTAAGCAGCTGACCAGATTCATTAGACAGGAAATACTCTTAACAAAGCCAGACTCATGGGGATGACTCTTATAGCGTTTTTAATATTATAGTTAATTAGGTCAGTTCTAATACATTCCAAGGTTTGATATTGAGACTAGTCAGGTTAATGCATCTGTAGTTTCCAGGATTAGTGGTAAGTCCACCTTTGTGAAGTGACATCACATCTATATGCAGTTCTTCATCGCTATAACCAGTGGCTAGGCTTAGGCTGAATAGCTGTAGGAATGGGTTCACTAAGGCATATTTTGAACTGTTTATTAGACAACCACATATATTACCAGACCCCAAGAATGATGTATATTTTTTTTGCTATGGAGAGAACCTTTACCAAGTGTTCATTGGTTATAAAGGGTTGGGGGGGTTAGATTTTTTGGGATATGTGGAATTTTGTATAGTTGTGTTGGTCTGAAATTTGCACTGAGTTTGTTTGCTAGTATATTGACTGGATCCAAGTAGGTAGTGCCATTTTGGCTAAGTTGTGAGCAATGCTTATTCCTCAGTTTTTTTTTAATGTCGATAAACAATTTGTAATTGTTTTTAGCTTATGATATTAGTCAAAGCTCATGGGATGCCTTCATTTTCGTGATGGTGTTTTTAGTTCTTTTTATAGCTTTTTAATATTATCCATATTATCCTTGATTGGAATTTTTTTGTTGTTTTTTTTGTTACATAGTTTAAGAGAGCTGTTTTCTTTCATTGTATTTTATATATATATATATATATATATATATATATATATATATATTTATATATACGGGCCACCAAGCTGGTTTACATTTAATCTTCCCAATTTGTTTGGACCTGCTAGGGACTGTCTGAACAATGTATTTAGCCCGGTGCACTTAGACTATGGTTGCTTAAGTACTTCCTGTGTCAGTATCTTGGGTAATGCAGTCATACTTGAATTTAGAGATTCCATCATAGAATTGTAGATGGTTTGTACATTTGAAGTCTCTGAATTTGCTATATTTGCAACTAACAATTCAGTGACTTTGAAGGATAAGGTCACCAGTTTGTGATGGTATTTAGAAAAGGCAGTACCAGTGGGATACTTGAATACTGTTGCCATGTTGATAAGGACAAGGTTCATAGGTTCATAGGTTCATAGGTTGGTACTAGGCTATCAGCCCTAGGGCCCATACAAGCCTAGCCATAACAATTCCCTGGCTATTTCTTCCCACACTATTTACTTCCCTGGACCCCTGTCTAGCAGGGTGAATGATGTGATCCCCGGGATGAATTTCCTTTCTCCCATCCAATCATCAAGGTTCCTTTTGAAGAGGGCCAAAGAGGCACTCTGCTTGACATGTATGGGCAATCTATTCCAGAGTCTGGGGAGTCTCTGGTTCAGGAACCTATCCCTCCAGCATGTTTTGTTTATTGTGATGACAAGGTTTAGATCCCTGGAGCATGTGGCTCTGAGGGATTGGGATTTCTTTAAGTGTAGCATGTCCAACAGCTCTGGGTTTGACATGGCCTTGTATGTTAAGCAGAGATCGCCTCTGAGTAGACGATATGTGACAGAGTATAGCTGGAGTTTTTTAAGGCGATCAGAGTAGGGCATCTGCTTTAGGCCTGTGATTCTTTTAGTGACATATTTCTGAGGCCTTTCCAGTTGTTGCAGATGTCTTGAGAGGTACATACCAAATGGGGTGTTGTATTGTTTAATCGGTCTAATGAGGGATGAGTACAGAGGGACAATGACCTCCTTTTTTCTGGATGAAAAGCCCTTAGTGATGAGGTGTGCCACATAGAAGGATTTCCTGACTGTTGTGGTGATGTGGTTATTGAAGGTGAGACCACTGTCCACCTGTGCCCCTAAATCTGTTATCACACTTTCAGTGTTTAGTGTACTGCCACCTATATGGTAATTGACGGATACATGTTTTTTCCCAAATGGGATAACTATACATTTCTTGGCATTGCGCTTGAGCCCACGGCTCTGGCACCAAGCATCTGTTTCTGTAAGGCCCTTTTGTAGAGTATCCACATCATTTGGGGATTCAATAATGGCTCCCAGTTTGCAGTCATCTGCGAACTTTGCTAGCCAGAGTCCCTTAGTGTTGGCCTATACTTCGGAGAAGTGGATGCCAAACAAGAGCGGTCCCAGAACTGAACCCTGAGGTATCCACTTGTCACTTGTCTGGAGCTGGATGTGGAGTCAGATACTTTTACATTGTGGGTTCTATCAGTAAGCCAGTTAGCAACCCATTGGGTGACATAGGGATTAATGCCCAGCTTAGTAAGTTTATCTATGATTTCAGAGTGGGGGATGGTGTCAAAGGCCTTGGCAAGGTCTAGATAGGCTGTGTGGACCACCTTACCCTTGTCCATGGCTCTGGAGACTGATTCAAAGAAGTCAATCAGGTTCAGGAGACAAGATTGGCCCTTCACAAACCCAAACTGGGTGGGGACCAGTGTTTGAAGGTTGCCAATGTCTTTGTTTATAAGTTCCATAATAATACGCTCCATGGCCTTGCAGATAAGGCTCTTCAGACTGATGGGATGGTAGTTTCCGGGATCCAAGGTGGATCCCCCCTTGTGGAGTGGGATAACTGTAGCTCTGTGCCACTCAATGGGCATGAAACCTGAGGTGAGGCAATGATTAAACATGACACTTAGGTGAGGTGCCAGTTCATATTGTAGTTCATGTAGTACACAGCCCGGGATGTCATCTGGTCCCATGGATGCTGTATTCTTAGCTTTGGAGAGTGCGTTTTTACCTGTGTGGCTATTATTACTGGAATTTGGCAATCTTCCGGTATTGAGATGGGCCATTTAGGGGGTGAGAGGGGGGTGAAGTTGGCACTGAATCGATCTGGCAGGATAGTGGCAATATCCTTGGGATCAGTATATTTAATGCCATTCTGCTTTAGTTCAGAGCAGATCTGAGCATTGCCATTTAGATTCTTGACATAGTTATAGAATGCCTTGTGGTTGTCTTTGGAATCTTTGGCAATTTTATTTTTGTAACTAGCTTTGGAGGATTTTATGAGGGATCTCAGTTTCTTACTGAGGCTGGTAAGGGAGTTTTTTGCATCCTGGGATTTTCCTCTTTTTTGCAACAGTTTCTTCCTTTTGTTGTAAAGTTTGTTTATGGCAAGGGACCGCCAGATTGGCTTTTTCTTTTTATGGATGAGAGCATTTTGGTTCTGTTTGGGATGACACGATTCATGCATGAGTGGATGTGCTCGTACAGTGCCTTTGTGTAGGATTCAGCAGTTGAACTTTCATTTTTCGTCTGCATGGGTGTCATGAAGTTTGTCACTTCTGACTTGAGTAGCATGAAGTTGGCTTTGGAGAAGTTTTTTATGGAGGTTTCCTTACTGGGGGGTGGGGGTGGGATGTGGATGTTAAGGGTGATTAGCTTATGGTCAGACCTGACTAACGAGGGGGTGACCATAGGTGTGGAGCATCAATTTCCCATATTGGTGATGACCAGGTCTAGGATATTGGAGCCCCTGGTGGGACTATGGATTACTTGATCTAGGGCATTGAAATTTATGAGTTCCAAGAACCGATGGGCAAAGGTGTTGGTACATGAGTAGTTTTCCCATTTAATGGCAGTGTAGTTAAAATCACCCAGTATTAGGGTGTTTGGTTCTATCTTAATATTTTCCAGTATGTTTAGAAAGGTGTAGTGAGAATCTTGGGGTATGGTGGGGGATCTGTAGCAAGCTACAATTTGGATTGCAGTCTTATCTAGTGTTAGTTGCACCTGGAGAATTTCAGACGCATTGTGTTGGGCAACTAGCCTGGCGGTGTGAATATCCTTGGTGAATATTGACACTCCTCCACCTTTAGTGTTTCGGTCCTGGTTTGGTGGCCAAAAAGTGTGGTAAGGGTTGTAGCCTGGTATTGCAGGGGTGCTCTCTGGAGCCTTGAACCAGGTCTCAGTTACTGCACAGATATCGATGTTCTCCATTTTTAGGAGTGGCTCGAGAGAGAGTGCATTTTGAGGTTTGGACTTCTAGTATTGAGTAGCATTACCTTCATATTTTGCATACTTGTACCTGTTATGGTGGTGGTTTTGTCCTTTGAACTTTGCCCAAAAAAGGCACTATAGGGGTGGCAAGAGCCTTAGCCAGTAACCTGAATCCCAGGGGCGACAGGTGCAAACCATCTCTGGCAAAGCATCGTGGTCTGTCGATCGTGTCATCCCAGGCAGACAGATACTGGATCCCCTTTGAAAGACACCAGAAGCTTAGCCAATTGTTGAAGTCAATCATTTTGTCCTTATATTGTGGTATCATTCTGGGCGAAGGCAGGATGCTACTCAGGGCTAGGGTCATACCTGCCTGGGCCACATGATCCGAGAGCTCTTCCATGTCTTTTTTCATGTATTTTGTTCTTTAGTGGTATCCTGAAAAATCTGGACCAGGAAGTCTTTATTTGTGAAATCAAGGAATTTTTGGGCATGACCTACAGTTAAGGTACAGGTTTCCCCCTTTATTACTGGTAGTTAACATCTCCTAGGATAGTGGAATTCCTGTTAATTTAAAGTCCATCCAGTATATTTAGGAACATAACATGGTTTTCTGGGAGCACAGAGGGGAGACATATAACATGCTACCATCTGACAGTTTGGTCTTCTGTCTTGTGATCTGAATCTTATTCAGCTTGGTCTTATGGTCGCAAGGTGCTTGCTCTTTAACAAACATTGATATTCCAGTAAAGTTGGTATCGGGCTGAAAAAAGATGATATTTATAATATCCTGTTTTGGAGGAAGTCATTTCTGTAATTTTTAACCAACTATTTCCAGTAACACACATGCGCGCACACAGAGACACACACACACACACACACACACACACACACACACACACACACACACACACACACACATGCACAAACATGTGTTTAAAATGCAGCAGGCCCTCAAGATAAGGCAATTTGATATTTAGACTTCTGACATTGAGCAAACCCATAAGTCCAGTACTTCATAAGTTTATTTTTTCAGCTTAAACAATCCATTGTTTGAGTCTGTCTGCAGAAGACGTTGTGGGGGCATCAAAGGCTTTAGTCATTATGTGGAAGACTTGGAACAAGGGCTGCAAGCCATCTCTTGCAAAACAAGAGTGACTGCCTAGAATCTCCTTTCATACTGGCGCATACTCGATTGCCTATAATGATGCCAACTATGCAGCCAGTTTTTGAAGCCAATTGTCTTTTCCCTGTACTTTTGTATCTACAAGGAGAAAGAATAGATTCTACTCAGTACTACCGTCTTTCTTGCATTTGCGATATGCATAAAGAAGTCTGTTATGTTTGTTCACATATCCCTCAGGTTTTTACCTGCCAGGTCATTCACATTCAGATGGATCACTAGCATGTCATAATCTTATTTGCTTGGCTTAATCTGTAAGGAATTTAGTATGTCAGACATATTGGCAACTTTCTGTCATCCTCTCTTTGCCCAGTCTCATGAGTGTTGAGCAAGTACTTCTGACCATAGAGTCACCAATCAGTAGCACACTTTTGTTGGAATAGTGCCCAGATGCATTAGCTTTTTAGTGGTTCATTACTTGGTGAACTTTTACTTTGCTAGAGATATTAAGTGTTGTAGTACCTGATTTTTGTTCAGACCTTGATAAACTTGGTCTTGGAACCTTAGGCAGGGAATTGTTAGTAACATCAGTGTATGATAGCTTACTGCATATTTGTGTAGAATGCAGTGGTACTGGGTGCTTTGTATTTGTTTGTGAGAGAGGGAGAGTTTGTTAAGTGCTTGCAACCCTCACATATAGATAGCAACGAGCTAAAGAATAATTTATTGTCTGTGAGTAACAAGCAATTGTTACACTGCCTGAGAAAACCAAGTGGTATGAGGTAACTGATGGTGAACAAGGTGAATGGCCATCCATTTTAGTATAAGAATATAGAACAGGAGTGTAATATTATTTGATTTCTAAAAAAAAGTTTAAGTAGTTAGTCATATAATGGAAATAATACATTTTTGTTATTACATAAATATGATTTGGGGATTTATCAATAAATAGCTCATAACTGCAGTGCAAAAATTGATAAGCAATATCACAGGAATGTGGCTAAAAAATTAATTTAAAATGGATGGTTATCTGAGATAGTACTGGGCACACATGATCTAGAGACCTAAACTTAGTTAGTGACTAAAACAAAACATGCAGGAGAGACAGATATGTGTCTTAGAGATTGCTCCTTCTTTGGAACAGGCTTCCTGTATACATAAAGCAGAGCTCTTCCCTGGCCCTCTTTAAGTGCAGTTTGGATCAATGCATGGGGAATCACAACTTCACACCTGAGCTAGTGCCTAGGGCCTTTATGGACAAGGGCAGTCTGTAACATACTCAAAGCATAGGCACAGATGCCATTCTCTTGCCCCTAGGGGCCATATACTGGGTAAAGTCAGGTTATATTGGCTAGGCTTATAAGGACTCTTAAACCATTAGCCTAGTATTCTCCTATGAACCTATGAATATAGTTGTCCATGCATGAATACAGCTACAGTATCTCAGTGGGTGTCAGAATGGCTTGATTCATTTGCAGAGAATTTCACACATTGGAAAAACCTGCATCTATCTAGGGCAGCATTGTGTAGCATTGTACAGAGCATAGAGCAGCACTGTCTATTCAGGAGAAAATAAGTGAAAGAAAACAGAAGATTAGCTAGGAATTCAAACAAAATGCATACCTTCAGAATATAGTAGCAGAGTCATTTTATCAAAACTGGATGATTTGACAGGATAGGTTGTACTGTTTAATTTGCCATAACAAATGCTAATATCTTCCCTCACCTGCATGCCTAAGTGTTTGGTCATCTCGGAATATGCCGTAGGCCTGATTAAACACTTCACTATTGTTTACATAGTCTGCATCCAGGTTTCACATACTGAGATGATATGAAGGGAACATACAGTTAACTATAACTTTGGGATATCTGTCGGAGCTGTGTATATTTGGTGACATGGTGGCTTATGTTTTTGTTATTTTGCTCATAACCTGGGTGGTATGATATGGATGTAGTGAGTATTAGTAGCATTGTTAGTGGAACCATATAGTATAATTCTTTTGTAATTATTTTATTTTTTTGTCTTTTTCTTGTGATGTTGGCCTATGAATGCTATGTTTATGTAATAGTTTATCTGCAGTTTAGAAAGGTAGATGAAGGGTTAAACTACTATAGTAATTGCAGGGCATATCAGGTGATTTAAATTAGATGTCATGTAAGATCAGCGGGGGATAGGGTTAATTTGACTTTAGGGTCCAACCATCACCATTAAATATAGAACAGTCACTTGGCATAAGGGTGAAGAGTATGGGAGACACAGGGGTTAGGAGTATGGAAGGCATAGGGGTGAAGAGTATGGGAGACAAGGCAAGACTCTTTCTGCTGTATCCCTATGTATTTGAGTTGATTTTTAGAGATTTGGCCATGGTGAAGATGAAGAGGGTGTTTGTTGATGAATATATAGAATTTTGGACAGATGTTTGTCAGACAATATTGACAGTACTTGAAGTGACAGTAGACTGACTCTCACACCTCCTGTGATTGAAAACGACTGTTCGTAATTATCTGTGGCTTTAATTAACAAAGGTAGCATTAGGGTAGGTAATGGGAATCATATTAACATCTTTGATGGATAGAATAGTAAATGGTAACTGAAACAACATTCCCTAGATCTGCATCATTTTATACAGTATACATTGCTTTAGAAATTGAATTAATGCCAGCCAATGAAAATATATATGACTGTTATGTACAAATGTAAGCCTTTCATGCACGGAAGCACCGAAATGTCTTGATGGCAATATTGATATTTTGCTATGTAGAGAGAAGCCAAGCTTGACTGAAGCACAATGACTTTTAATTAAGTCTGCTTTTCGTTGATCTGCCTAGGAAAATAGAGCAAGTGGAATATAATTTAAGATAGTTCATTAAGTTCTGTATCTAGAGGTTATGGTTATCTTACTTTTTACTGAAGTGTTCTCTTGTGAGTGGCTTTTGTGCAATTTCTTTTAATTGTGGTTTACTGAAAACACATGCATGTCTAAAATGCAAGCTGCTGGTGCACTCCAGTGTTTTTACTTTTTTTCCACTGAATGTGACCATTTCAGTGCTATGTATATTTTGGGAGTGTGGGGAGACAGGCTTCCCAAATGGAGGTGCAATGGGGGCTTATCCACATGAAAAAGTATTTTTTTGTTTTTATAATTTGTTTCAGATTTATTTCTCGATGCTAAGTGTGACTCTTTGAAAGATAAGTCAATGGAATATGGATAAAGGGCAATGTACTCTTCTAGACTGTTAAGAGACCTAATCGTTGCTTGTGACATAAATAGGATTTGTTGACAAGACGGATATGGTTCTCAGAGAATTCCCATTCTCTGCAACAGGCTCCTCATCCATGTGAAGCAGAATTCCTCCCTATCCCTATTTAAGCATAACTTAGACTAATGGATATATAAATCAAATTTGTGGGTCACATTTGGGTAGCTCAGCTAGGCTTGTAAGGGCCCTAAGAGTCATTAGCCTAGTATATACCTATGAACCTATGAAGTTATAGGCCTATAATAAACCAGGCTGACCACTGAAAACTGAGCAGTGACCATCATGTATTACTCATGCATCTCAAAGTCCAGGTTATTTTAAAATTTAGACAAAGCAGGAAGACTGCTCCTACTTTAGCAGTCTTAACAATAGTACGATAGACAATACATAGCATGAATAATGCATTTTGGAAGTATAGCACTTATTTAATATTAGCAGTCATAAACTGGCTGCAACTATGTAGTTTAACAGTCCAAACAGTAGAGGTGTGACTCACACCATTTAACTCATTAGTATATTGCTTGTCAAATGTGGTTGTGTTTTAAAAATGTGGCTTTTGCATGGAAATTACCAAGCATTAAGGGACTGGTAAATATCCGCACCTCTTTCTGAGTCTCATTCACCCACAATATACTTTCAGCACAGAGTAAATCAATAAAACCCACCTTTAGAAACTATAGCTGTTCAGTAACACATATCTAGTACTCAAAGATGAGTTGTTGATATACTCAGTGCTACTTAGGCAAGTTAGAGGATTAAAAACAATTATAAGTAGTCAGAATGTTTATTCACATAACTTACTTCATATGTGAATATGTATATACAGTGCACAAAGAAATTAATTTGCAGACCAAGGAAAATGGTCCCTTAATTTTGGGGTCTCACACCTACTCCTTTTATTACACAGGTGCAGTATGGACACCATGACAGGAGACAGCTCATTTGACTGGGAAATAACAGATTACAGGTTAACCTCACAAGGGATAATTGGCTAGGCTTAAAAAAATGGCTTGCAAGGGCAGTTAGCCTACTACTAATCTGTGAACCTCTGCGAACCAAAAATAATCTTTCAGTTTCTTTGCAGTAAGAAGCCAATGACAAATGCCATATATGCCTGTCTACAGACAAACTCATTGTGTGGTCCACTGCTTTGTATTATCAAGAAATACTCAGATGGAGCAGCTCTAGGCCATTGAGGCTCAGACATTTAGGGGAGAAAAATGCTTATAGGTGAATTCACAGTAGCTTTGGCCACATTCCATCCATTCATTGCCCCTTTTCCCATTTTTGCACTTGGGGTCAGAGTATTACTTCAACAGTGACAATCTAGAGCCAAGGTTCATACTTCCGGGTGGCTTGTTCAGTAATCTTTGCAGTGTGTTGAGTGTGGTCCTGTGTTATAAACAATTTGTACTTAAGTTACTTGATCCTTTAATTAACAAAGATACAACAAATGGCAGGAGAAAGAACTGTATTACTATGCATGAGGGATAACACAGAAAATGGCAACTGCTGGGGTGACTCCTTGATAAGAGGTGTTTTACACAGTGCACTTTGCTTTAGATCTTTAATTAATTCATATATGCTTTCAAGGCAGAAACATTATATTGAATATAGCTTTACACTATTGCTTCTATATTACTGCTAAATCTGAAGAAAAAGCTTTTGGCTGTATTGCCCTTTCCTTCCTCCTTAAAGTAACATTTCTCATGTCTGTTCCAGTCCATTTATACAAATTGTCACACTTCTTCCCTCAGTCTTGTCCATTTTACCAATTCTCATCATCAAAACAAGTAATGCGATGCCTGTATGTAATGTCACTTCCTCTTCTCACCTGTAACATGCAAATAGCTAATCCCTGAAGTTTCTCTTCTTACATTTAGTCCTCAGACGAGGTTAATTTAAAATCCATTAAGTTCTCCACTTACTGGGGTACTAAAACTACAGATTAGAATCCCTCAAGCTTCTAAAAACAGAAAACAAAAAATAAACTAAATCAACAAGGATAATATTGACTTCTCTATAAAATATTTAACACTTTCATTTAAAAGAAGTCTCCAGAGCATAGAAATACAGGTAAAATCACTTTTAAACATAGCTGTATCATATACATGATACAAACAAAGCAACCAAAATTGACCCTAAGAGATTTATAAATTATTCATGGTGTATAATGTAGAATTGGATGCTACAAGCAACAATTTTGACAATCTACAACAAAAAACAGGAGATGGAATGGTAACTGAAACTAACTGACATACTTACTCTGGGTATTAATGACAATATATTTATTAGGACTTGTATATGATGCAGCTGTATTTAAAAGTGGTTTTATTTATTTATTTTTATTTAACATTTGTTTACTGGGAAAATACGACTTGCAAAGAAGGCAATTTTCAGGGGAGGCCCAAGAAGAAACAGTCCAGATACATGTTTTTCTAATGTGGGAGAAAAACGGAGTACCCAGAGAAAACCCACACAAATGCACTTTACCTGCATTTGTATCTTCTGAAGAAGTCTTATTAAAGATAAAAGTGCTAACATTTTATACAAAAGTCTAATCTCCTTGTTGGCTTGATTTATTTTGGTCAATTGGATAACATGTTTTATATAAGGCTGCACCACTGATTTTAAATGGACAACTTAACATCGTTAAGGTATAATTTAGTATATCCTACAACACATCCTGTCATGTCATTTGACTTATGATGTCCTTTTTCATACTCTACAACATAATTCAGAATAGCAAAACATCCAGATTCTTCTCCTCAGAAGTGTCACCAGTGGTGACTCTCAAGTGAGTATATCTTATGTGATTTCCTTTACAAAGAGTATAAGTTTACATTTCTTAATGTTAATATCAAAATCATATCTCCTTGCTCATAGTACAAACATTCCCAAATGTCCATCTATGATCCTTTCGCAGTCTGTGTACTGCCTGCATGCAAGTTTGCTGTGCCTTCCATATCCAGTGCATTGTCAGATGCAAAAACTTTTAGGAGTACCATTTCCAAAATTAAGACAATTTTCATTAAGTCAAGCAAATGTCAGCCTATGAAGCAATTTGTTATTGCTATTGTTTCTTCCACTGATACTAATCAGCTTTGTGTATGGATCAATATGACTGGCAACATTTCTTGCATATTGACTCCATAGGTTCATAGGTTCATAGGTAGGTACTAGGCTATTGGTCCTAAGGCCTAGAGAAGCCTAGCCAAAAAGGTACCCTGGCTTTCACCACCCAAGAAAATTATTTTCCTGTGCCCCTGTCGAACAGAGCCACAGATGTGATCCTCGGGGTGAATTTCCTATTTCCCATCCAATCATCAAGATTTATTTTCAAGAGTGCTAATGAGGAGCTTTGTTTGATATAGATAGGTAGTATGTTCCAGAGTATGGGAAGTCTCTGGGACAGGAATCTATCCCTCCAGCATGTTCTGTTTATTGTGGTGACAAGGTCTAGGTCCCTAGAGTGTGTAGCTCAGAGGGATTGAGATTTCTTTAAGTGAAGCATGTCCAACAACTCTGGGTTTGACATAGCTTTGTATGTTAGGCAGAGATCGCCTTTGAGTAGGCAATATGTGACGGAGTAAAGCTGGAGTTTTTTGAGATGGTCTGCATAGGGCATCTGTTTGAGGCCGGTAATCCTCTTTGTGAGGTATTTCTGTGGCCTTTCCAGTGTCTTGTGAGGTACATATCTAAAGGGCCATTGTACTCTATAATGGGTCTAATGAGTGACGAGTAGAGGGGAACAATGACGTCTTTTTTCCTGGATGAGAAACCTTTTGTGATGAGGTGTGCCAAGTAGAAGGATTTCCTGACTACTGTGGCAATATGATTATCAAAGGAGAGACTACTGCCCACCTGTGTCCCAAGGTCCATTATCACACTTTTGGTGTTAAGTAGACTACCACCTATGTGGTAGCTCATGGGTACAGAGTTTTTACCAAAGGGGATGACAATGCACTTTTTGGCATTGAGCTTGAGGCCATGGCTTTGACACCAGGCATCTGTCTCAGTAAGGCCCTTTTGTAGGACGTCCACATCATTAGGAGTTTCAATTATGGCTCCTAGTTTGCAGTTATCTACAAACTTCATTAGCCAAAGACCTTATGTGTTAGCCTGTACTTCAGTAAAGTAGATACCAAACAGTAGAGGACCCAGGACTGAACCCTGTGGTACTCCACTTGTCACTGATCTGAAGTAGGATTTGGAGTCTGCTACTTTCACAGTGTGGGTTCTGTCAGTGAGCCAGTTGGCAACTCATCTTGTGACATAGGGATTTATACCTAGTTTAGTGAGTTTATCTATAATTCCAGAGTGGGGGATGGTGTCAAAAGCCTTGGTGAGATCTAGATAGGCTGTGTGAACCACCTTACCCTTGTCTACAGCTTTGGTGACTGTTTAGGAGACATGATCTGCTTTTACAAACCCAAACTGGGTGAGGTCCAGAGTTTAGAGATTACCAGTGTCTTTGTTTATAAGTTCCATGATGATACTTTCCATGGCCTTGCAGACCAGGTTCATTAGTCTAATGGGTAGGTAGTTCACGGGGTTCGTGGTAGCTCCCTCTTTGTGGAGTGGGATAACCATCACTGTGCACCATTCAGTGGGCACAAAGCCTGTGGTGAGGCTATGATTGAACATGGTGCTTAGGTGGGGTGCCAGTTCATTCTATAGTTCATGTAGAACGCAGCTTGGGATGTTGTCAGGTCCCACGGATGCTGTGTTCTTGGCTTTGGAAAGTGTGTTTTTTACCTGTGCAGCCATAATTATAGGAACTTTGCATTCTTCCGGTATAGAGATGGGTCCCTTAGGGGATGAGGGAGGGTAAAGTTAGCATTGAACCCATCTGCCAGGATGTTGGTGATATCAGTTGGTTCTGTATATTTAGTGCCATTGTGCTGTAATTCTGAGCAGATCTGAGTGTTGCCATTGAGATTCTTGACATAGCTATAGAATGCTTTGTTGTTGTCTTTAGAATCAGTGTCAATTTTGTTTTCATAACTAGCTTTGGTGGATTTTATGAGGAATCTCAGCTTCTTACTGAGTCTGACCAGGGAGTTCTACCAGTCATGGGAATTTACTCTTTTTTTGCAACAGTTTCTTTCTTCAGTTGTAGAGTTTGTTTATGGCAGGGGTCCACCAGATTTGCTTCCTTTTTTTGGAGGATAGCATCTTGGTTCTGTTAGGGATAGCACAATCCATGCACTCATGTAAGTGCTTACAAAGTGCATTTGTGTAGGATTCGGCAGTCGTACCGGTATTGTCTGTCTGCATGGGTGTTGTGAAGTTTGCCACTTCTGTCTTAAGAAGCGTGAAGTTGGATTTGGAGACATTTTTTTACGGTGTATTCCCTAATGGAGGGAGGGGGCAGGATGTGGATGTCCAGGTTGATTAGCTTGTGGTCGGATCTGACCAATGAGGAATTGACCTCTGCTGTGGAACACTGGTCACTGGTCACCCATGTTGGTAATGACCAGGTCTCGGATATTGCTGCCCTGTTGGGGGTGTGGATAAGTTGATCCAAGGAGTTGGAATTTATTAATTCCAGAAAACGTTGAGCAAAAAAGTTGGTACATGAGTACTTTTCCCAGTTAATGGTGGGGTAGTTGAAATCATCTATTATTAGGGTGTTGGGTTGTACTCTAATATTTTCCAGTGTATCAAAAAATGAGGACTGGGATTCCTGGGGCATGGTGGGGGATCTTTAGCAAGTTACAGTTTGGATTGTGGTGTTGCCCAGAGTTAGTTGCACTTGGATAATCTTGGATGCATTATGCTGAGCAACTAGCCTGGAGGTGTGGATATCCTTAATGAATATGGACACGCCTTCACCTTTAGTGTTTTGGTCGAGGTTAGGTGACCAAAAGGTGTTGTATGAATTATAGCCTGGTAATGCAGGGGTGCTTTCCGGAGCCTTGAACCAGGTCTCTGTCAGTGCACAGATGTCAATGTTCTCCATTTTAAGGAGTGCCTCGAGTAAATGCATTTTGAGGTTTAGACTTCTAGCATTGAGTAGCATTACCCTTAGATTTTGCTTGCTTGTACCTGTTATGGTAGTGAATTTGTCATTTGAACCTTGCCTAAAAAAGGCACTATAGGCATGGCAAGAGCCTTAGCCAGTATCCAGAATCCCAAGGCCGACAGGTGCAGGCCATCTCTGGCAAAGCATCGTGTTCTGTCAATCATATCATCCCAGGCAGACAGATACTGGATCCCCTTAGAATGACACTAGAAGCTTAGCCAATTGTTGAAGTCAATCATTTTGACCTTGTACTGTGGTATCAGTCTGTGTGATGGCAGGATGCTACTCAAGGCTAGGGTCATATCTGCCTGGGCTACAAGATCAGAGAGCTCCTCCATGTCTCTTTTCATGTAGTCCAGAGAGGTATGTCTCAGGTCATTCACACCAAGATGGACAATGAAAGAGTCATATTTGTACTTGTGGAGTGACCTGAGTGCATGCATTATGTGGTGGATCCTGGCACCCGACAGGCAGCTGACAGTGACTTTCTCCTTGTTTAGCCTGGTGAGTGGAACATCAGTGTGCCTGACTACAGAGTCACCTATGACTAGAGTGTTAGGTACATTGTTATGCGGCTGTGGTTGAGTGGCACGCTGAGTTTGTGAGCTATGTGTCATTTGGGTTGTGTTGGGGGATGAAGGTTGCATATGTTTCTGCTTTGGAGGTCTCTGTTGCTTGAGCAGATTTTTATTGAGAGCCTCTGTGAATGTAGGTGTGTGTTTTGAATTGCTATGTGTGTGTTTTGGTGGTGTAGATGTTGAGGAACTATGTGATGAGTGTGGTGTGGTGCAAGTGTTTACCTTCTCCTCTTGATTGTCTAGTCCAGTCTTGGGTGAAGAGAGCTTTGCTTCCAGTTTGGCTATATAAGTGCATCTCTCACAGGTTGTAGTGTTGGGTGGTAGGAGGAGAGGGTTGTCTATGTACATGAGGCAATTGCTGCATTGCCCCAAGATACCCAGATTCATCAGGTAGACAGGAGAAAACACTGGGAGCTGACCCTTAGACATGCCTGGATAGGTGTTTATGTATTAAGTACTAAAAACTGTTTTCCTCTAGACAAGTGAGGAAAGTTGAGTGCTGTAGTAATTTTTAGCTTATTTAGTGCTTACAACAAGTTCAGAACAAGTGCTGAGCTCAAAGAAACAGATTTGAGTGCTAAAACTAAAAAACTAGCTAGTTCTAAGGGAAAATTTGAAGAGCAGACTTTATGGCGCCAGGAATAGTTTAACCCTAGCTAAGTGGCAATGCATGAAGTGTATTTTTTTTTAATATGACAGTAGCAAATAGGCAAATGATTTAAACAAATTAACCAATAAAAAGCTAAAAACTGAGCCCTGTTCCAGCAGTCTTTGATCAGACAAGTTCTAACTGCACACTACTGCCAGTAGGGTGCAGGGGAACCTTCTCCAAAAAAAGATGGTCTGGATTAGTGCTCAAGTTATACAAACAAAGCTAGATTCAGCAGATCTGAAATTAGTCTATGTTACAGCAAACAAGGCGTACCAATTTCAGAAAGAAACAGTTCAAATAAGCAGGCACAATAAGTCTTTAACCAGTAACTCCCAGCTCAGAAGGGCAAAATCTGCCTTCTCCTCCCATAAGAGTGCAGCCCACACCTTCTTAATGCAAAATAACTGGCCTGAAGCCCAAGTGCTTAAACCAGAACTAATGCACTCTTAGAATAACAGACATTAAGACTTCAGTCAGCAACTTCCAACTTAGAAGGATGTAAACTACCTGTCCTGCCACAACAGTGCAGACCACAAACCTTCTTAATGTAAATCAACTGGTCTGAAGCCCAAGTGCTTCAACCAAAGGCTTAGAATAACAGTTACAATCTAATCAGGCTACTAACAAGCAGTAATAAATGCAGCAAAATAAATACAGTAGAGTAGGAAGAATCACAAATACAGTAAAAGCAGATGAATAAAGTGCAATTATTTTTATATAACAATAGAAAACGAGCAAACTGATTTAAACAAATGACCCAATTAACCAGTAAAAAAGCTCAAAACTGAGCCCTGGTCCAGCAGTCTTCAATCAGATAAGTTCTAACTGTACACTGCTGCCACTAGGGTGCAGGAGAACCTTCTCCAAAAAGATGGCCTGGATTAGTGCTCAAGTTATACAAACAAAGCTAGATTCAGCATGCCTAAATCTAGTCTATGCTACAGCAAACAAGGCACACCAATTTCAGAAAGAAACAGTTCAAATAAGCAGGCACAATAATCCTTTAACCACAAATTCCCAGCTCAAAAGGCCAGAATTTAACCTCTCCTCCCATGAGTGCGGACCACAAACCTTCTTAATGTAAAATAACTGTCCTGAAGCCCAAGTGCTTAAACCAGAACTAATACACTTTTAGAATAACAGACACTGAGTCTTCAATCAGCAATTCCTAATTTAGAAGGATGTAAGCTACCTGTCCTGCCACAACAATGCAGACCATAGACCTTCCTAATGTAAAACAACTGGCTGAAGCCCAAGTGCTTAAACCGAAAGACTTAGAATAACACTTAAAATTCATTCAGGCTACTACCAAGCAGTAATAAATGCAGCAGAATAAATACAATTGAGTACTTTTAAAAAGAGGCAAAAGCAAAATAAAGTGTAATTTTTTTTTAGTAAAGTGCAAGGAGAGAGGAAGGAGGAGCAGAGGTTAAGAACCTAAGTGGGTTAGCCTTCTCAAATGTTCTCTCTGTATTAAGTAGAGTGAACACTAGACTGTGAGAGGTGTCCCAGATCAAATTTACAGTAGGGGCGGGCAGCTGCAAAGCCACCAACTATAACTACTCTACAAGAATAGGGAGGAGGAATAAACAGTTTCAGGACAGATGAGAAACATAAAACAATGCCAGAAAATAGATGCATTTATTCAGTCAGGCAAACAATTATTCAGTCAGACAAAATTAAGAAAATGCAGAACTCTGAAAGGTTAAAATACCAAGAAATATACTTATCAATCAGCAATATATTTAAATAAACTAAAATTATTAAATAAATATTCCAGCAATATTCTTGTTGAAGTTGAAATCCTTGTCACAGCCTTTCCAACTATAGTTAAAAAGCTCCCAAGTCCAACTCAACACAACCTTTCCAAGACTGCAGTTTATAAAAATGTGCAACATTTTCTATCAATACATGAGAATTACTATCAGCACTTTCCCAGCCATGTATGCAAATGGTTAATTATGATGATGGTAGCAAATTATTAGGCCTTGATATATTATTACTCCAAAGGTAATAACTGCTTTACCAGTTCACACTCACTAATGATCCTATCAGTTCAGCTTTCACTTTTTCTTTTTACTATTTCCAAGTTGACAGTTTGTATTTTCCTTCCACTTTGAAAACTATGGTAGCAAAGTGATCCCTAGGATGTCAGGTTAAGATTCATTAGAGAATGGTTGAACTGTACATCAGCACCCTGACTGGAGAATGAGCATTCTTCTTCAGGGTATTAATGTACAAGTAATGCCTACTGAAAAATTAGTCTGCTGCTTCAAGCAGCATATCAAGCTGCCGTGGAGCTCGGACAAAAAAAAAAATAATGGCCACCATTATTTTACACTCACTAGGCAGCACTTTAGCTGCTTAGCGAGTGTAAAGGAAAAATTAAAATTCTAAAGCATGTGTGTGTGTGTGTGTGTGTGAGAGAGATGGAGATTTCCTCTGGCAGCAGCAACATAGGTTCATATGTTAGTACTAGGCTAACTGCCCTTGCGAGCCATTTTAAGCCTAGCCAATTATCCCCTGTGAGATTCAAACCCTGTACCTTGTAAGGCAAACACCTCAACCATTAG